>NC_083648.1:19143153-19265653 GCF_963576545.1 Limanda limanda | reverse complement strand
TCAGCAGAGGAATCAGGCAGCTGGGTTCGGTGAGGCGAGAGTTAATCCTCATTTCCAAGGCCCACAGACAAACAGAAGTCTTGCAGATGAAATGTTTCATGAGTTCCACATGACCACGTCGCTCTTTTGCCACCTCGTTCGCCATCCATCCACCTTCAGGATACCCCGGAGCGCTGCTTGTTGTGGTTCAGTCTGTCAGCTCTGCGTAGGTTTGCTGCTGTGGTGTATTATTAGAATAAATCAAGAGGGGAAGGATTTGACTTTTCGCCCCTCCCTCCCCTAATCGTATTCCTCTTCTGCAAAGGCTTTGATTTCCATGTAGATAGAGGCGCGTTGATAACGAAGGGGGAACTGCCCCCGGAGAAACCAGGCAGAGCGATAAGATAATGCGAACAGATCCCCATCCAGACAAAAAAAAGACAAAGAGGAGAGTCATCACCCCACATGGCGGTTAATCTCCATTCAATCCAGAGATTAGCGCAGTCAAAATTCACATGGCCACAGCCGGGGCGGATGATTAGTCATGTCCCAGAGGGGAGATGGTTAACTGGTGGCCCCTCGGAGAACCCTCGGACTGAAGCCGGATCAATAACTACTTCCTGGTTCCAATGACGGAGTGTGCTTCTGGATCACAACACGACATGGACTTGACTGGCAGGAAAAGTGTTTATCACACACTCTACGCGGACATGTGTGTGTGTTTCCTGCTCCTCACACACTCTGCAGCCTGCTAAAGACCGGTGAGGCCATTCAGCTGTTTTCTTGACACAAGGAAACAGAATCAGCGCGGAGAGGAGACTGTTTGCTCAGCCTGCTCAGGGTTTTATGCTAATGGACTGTTTAATCAACTTGGATCATATTGTCATAGCAGTGTGTGAGTGATTAGTGTTCAGAGAGGCTTGGCAAGGAGAAGCCTGATATCAATAAATACCACGTGACCCTTGACCCGAACTGCTGAAAAGTTCCTCTCCTTTTTATCAGGCTCAGCCCAGGCCTTTTCATTTCCTGTCCCATGGTTAATCATGACGCACTCAGCCAACAGGCCGAACTCCTGAGGGGACAAAGCACCTGTCCTAAAACCATTATTATTATAATCTGTTTAAATAATCATATTGTTCTGATTGTCATAGCTCATCCACTCAGATGTGCCAGACTCACACTTTGGTATACAATCATCTAGTGATGAGTATTCATGCAACAATAAAAGAGGCCATTTTGAGGTGCTACAGTGGCGGAAGAGTTTCTATGGTAGTGTTTCCGGTTTCTGGTCCGTTTATTTAGAAATTCTCTGGCATCTACTTACTTGAGAACGATGGCGAATGTTACTGAGCGGATCATGTTGGAGTTGGAGCTGATTGATGTTGAAGAGCAATTATGTTTTTAAAGAACAGCAACGAAGAAAAGAAAGTCGTTGATCGTGTTTGTTCCTTCAACTCAATTGAGAAAAGGCTGTGATACTGTCAGAAATGCAATCCTACCCAGCGGACCAATCACAGCTCTTACGGTGAACTGGTCTTTACAATGAGAGAGATCACATTTTCTTCACTTCTACATCTGTGTACCATCAAATTAATTTTAAAGCCACTTCACTACTAGCTATTTTACATTTTCATTTTATGGTTCTCACTGCTCTTGCCATTCTTTAGAGTCACAAAAAGACACAAGATTAGTGTCTACAGCAAAAGCAGACAAACTAGTAATCTGTTGAATTGGTGAAGCTGGATGGTTCCCTCTGGATATGTTGAAGAAAAAAAATTGATGTAATAGGAAGTAAATAATGGATGAACTTTCATGTGGATTCTAATATGACTCCAAATGAAAGCCAATGTTGTGCGGGTCTGCTGGATGTGTAACAAGGTTAACATTTGCTAACATGTTCACCACATCACCTTTTTATATCAATGATGAATGTGTTTGACGCTTGTTCAATCAGCCCAGAGAGCCCAGACACATCCAATAATACAGAACAAACCAAACAAGTAGGAGTGGTATCGTTGCCCTTTTTTTTACCACTTGGTTGTCACTCAGAGGTGAAACATCAGCCTTAGGACAAGCCTACAAATGGAATGAGCAGAGGTATAATGCAGTCATATTACTACAATACATATAAAGGGCTGATACTCACTGGGGTTTTAAAGTTAGCTTGTGAACTGTGCCACACATTTAACTTTGCTTTGCTTTTTTCTGTTTTCTGCTTTCTTTGCAGTGACTCGTCTGAGGTTGAAAGCCACAACACCAGTTTGTTCATCTCATGCAGTCGGACCAGTTATCTCGTCCAGGCCACAGAGGTCTGGATAAAATCTGGCTCATAAAATTTATTTCAATCAAACCATGTAAATATTGAAGCAGTACATACAGTAGAGAGTGTAACAAAGCTTCTCTATCATGTAAATAACTGAGGATATGATGCAGTGAACATCAGCTGTGAACTGGGAGGTAGGTTGTGAGCTTTTACGACAAAATGGCAACTTCAGGTGAAAATGAGCATGCTTAACAGATTAACGTCATCCATACTGCAGCATGGAATAACTCTATTTTCATGGTTCAAGCTTAAATCCAAGGTATGAAGCTTTATTAGCTGCTGATATTAAATCACAAGAGAAGGGAAAAGAAAGCAGATGGACAATGACAGGTGCCAGTTTGCATTCTGGGACGGTGAAAGCAATGGATTTATACCCATCTGCTGAACTTTCACTCTTAATTAGAACACAGCACTGACACAGTGTGGTTTCCTCTGAGCACAGTTTGGATACAGAGTAGTTTACAGATATCGCATGCCAGTCTGAACATCTTGAACACTGTCTGTTGTCGCGGCTCCATGGGCCATTTTCCATTCTTTTGTTTGTTCCTGCTTCCGTGCTTTATATTGTAATGGCTTGAATCGGATGTCACATTTTATTATGGAAAACTGACCAAGCTGTCAATCACCCAGCGACGGTGGGCTGTTATGTGAAGATGCAAAAACAATGAGATGACAAACTCTCGGTTCAATCACCATCTCTGAGCACAGCACAGCTTCTTCAGAGCGCCATGGAAACAAACGACACGTCGCTCACGTCCAGGATGTCAAAGGGGCCCTTTATTTTAGCGAGTGAAGTAGGTAGTTAGAAATCCCAGCACACACACACACAAACACACACACACACACACTTACACACACACAAGCACAGTATTGTACGTGATCTTTCCACCCACACATGACACTGTGACAGTATATGATTTACAGTGTCAGAAGAGAAAGTAAAACAAGGGTAATTGAGGGGTAAGTGGAGGAGACAAAGTTTGCAAGTGTCAGTAACTTTGTCTGCCATCACAGGATTGTGATGAATTTATTCATGGGTGGGTGATGCTGCCAAGTCAAGGACAAACACCATATAATTACCCCATAAATTTAGGGAAGTGATTAATTCCAAATTCCAGCTATTTAATTAAAATATGCAAATAGACAGCTATTGCCGTAACACGCATCACACTCAGCGGAGGAACAAAGTTTGACTGGGGTTCAGTCACTTCTGGATGTGAGCTCCCTAAACAAGTGGCATCAGACCACACACACACACACACACGCACACACACACACACACACACACACACACACACACACACACTGCATCTGTCTCCATTGCACATTTGCACCATTGCGCATCACTGATTTACTGAGCACATTTGGGTTCAACAGTGGTGACTCTAGCAGGCTGACTCCTTCAAAGCAGAAGAGGAGTTGGAGAGCCATTACAGATATAATTGGATTTCATTTCAACCATGTGAGAGGGAAAAAAGACTTGTCACCACCCTGGAGAAAATGGAGCCAAAAAGGCAGTCACTGTATTTACTGCACCGCATAGAGGGAGTGTGTTTGTGTACGTGTGTGTGTGTGTGGTTTCACCACAATGCGCCTCCGTGTGTGTGCATGTGTGCGCTGGAGTGGGTGTGTGCTGCACATTTTAATTCAGAATATCTTAAGACACATACACAAGTGTCAAAGGAATCCAGAGAGGAGGAAACGGGTTTCCCTGATGCTCTTTAAAGGGATCCATTAAAGAGGGACAAGCTGAAGACAGTAGGGACGGGAGTTGGTGGTGAGTTGGTGGTGGGTGGGGGTGGGTGGGGGTGGGTGGGTGGGGGGTGGGGGGGGGATGGGGGGGGCGTCTTCACTTTCTGAAACAAGCCTTCCGAAATGTGTCGTGTCCTTCCGGGCTACACAGCAAAACTGTCCATCTTGAGAGGACTTTTAGTTTTTTTTGGAGCGCTGAGAAAGAGCTGCATAAATACACTTACTTAGAATTTGTAAACGCCAGTGGTCCTACAAGACTTTATATAGTGATGCTGTGTTCATGGCTTACTAATAGATAAGGAAGAGAAGGAAAGGTTCACATTATTCAAATTCAGTTCACACATCAGTTATTGATTAGTTATAATGTTACAAATGTTGTTGGCCTTTCAATCACGTCCAGTACAGCTCAAATTAACAACTTCAACCTACATTATTTTACATATTCAGCTGTTAATTAATGAACAAAAGCAGAAAAAGGCCAAAGCTCAGATCCTTTGAATGAAGAACGTTAGCTGTTCACTGTGTGAAGGTACCCGGGTTTTTGGGTAAATCATCCAGCAACACAATTCTTTCAATTGCTCCATTGACACTGCACAACCAGAAACACACACGCTCACACCCACACATAAACACACAGGACTTTAGAGGACATTACATTGTATAACATTGATTTCCTGGAGACTAATTCTAACCATAACCGTTTCTCTAGTTTCTATGTTCCTAACCCTAACCTCTATCGTAACCTAACCTAACCCAAATGTAATACGAATCTTAATTTAACCAAACCCTGATCTTAACCTAAAAAACATACATTGACCTTAAATTTAAATGTTTTAGATGGGGAATCCGTTTTTGTCCCCATAAAAAAAGATCCTATAATCTGACACAGATTATGGTCCCCCTGACATCAGTAATAACTGGACAACACACACGCACGCAGTCACACTATTCATGTCATATGATATACCATATACAAACTATAAAATGTAGAATTTATAAAACTAAAGTGTAATTTAATTAGCAGGGTAAAATAGAGGTATGCACATATATCCTTAAAATACATTGTCATTAAACTTGTAACAATATAATCTAAGTAAATCAATAGGTATGTATCCAATTATAATAGACCAGAAATAGAAATTTAACAAGACTAAAAAATATTTTTATTGTCAAGGTAAATGAAAAACAGTGTGAAGAATATTTCACCTCAAATTTTTGAAAACAGGGTGTCTTTGTAAACAAGTCAAATTTCTGTGTTCCTTGCATTCGCTTTTTCTTTTTTTTCGTGGGGAAACAAGGTGTTAAGACTCAATCCCAGATAAGTAATGCGCTGAGATGGGTATATCTTGCGGTGAGGCACCCAGATGGAGCTTGTCATTTAGCGCTCGCATCAGGAAAGCGGAGCTCGGCACTGGGAGTCGAGGCGAGGGAGCCGGGGAAGCATTTGATTTTCCATCAAGAGCATCCAAAGACCTCCAGTACACGCAGGCCTGACAGGCACACACACACAGACCTCATCATCACACTCCCGTGCACCTGCAGACAGATGGGTGCGGCTGCAGCACACCTCTCTGTGTCGAACCTACATATATATTTAACCACCCGCATGTACTTTACATGACACACATGCATGCAAGATGCAAATAGAGGCACACTGAGACACGCTCGCTTCCAGGTGTGCAGGGTAACCCCCGAGATATTCACCGGAGATTTGGGGAGTTCAAGTGGTTCAGGGCCCAGATCGGAGGCTTTGATCGTCAAGCAGGAGTAACTTCCAAACGTTGATGATGGGTTATTTAGACGATGGAGGCAGCTTTGGACAAACACTCACCATCACAGAGGCTGCTACACTCTCCCCCTACCCCACCACATCCTCATCTCCATCCTCAACAAGCCAACCTATTGTTTAGAGAGTTTTTATCTGGCAATATATGAATCCTGACAATACACAGGAATGATAATAAGGCTCCTCTTCTGATATTTTGAGGCTCTGACCCAGTTTAGATTTTTCCTTCCACGGGGGTGTTGTGATACATCGTTTCAGAGCGAAACTCTAAATCCTAATGAAGAAGGGATCTGCCGCTGCGTAATTATGCCAGAAACTTTCACACAGCGCACACACAAGCGGAGGTTTGATGGCGGATAGGTGAGTTTTTTACCAAAGCTGGCCAGCCAAGTACGGCAGTCGCAACCTACTTGGAACGGATACACAAAGATTGTGTACGTGAGGAATCAGCCAGATTGGGGGAGATGGGGGAGCGTGTGTGTTTTAGGGGAGGAGGCGAGGAACTAGGATCAGAGGGAGGCAGTGAGTGACAGAGGGAGAAGACAATGAGAGGGAAATGAGGAATAGAGCCAGACGGAGGGTTGAGACGTCTGTACTCTACGTGCAGCTGTCGCCAGAACTCGCCCCAATGAAGGATGAGGGCGCAACATAATGGCGTAAGAGAATAAGTCAAATGTAAGTCAGTAGCAGTATAGCCTGTTATATTAATCACAGTCAGGGGCCTCCTTCAGATCCCAGCATCCTTGGGGAGGAGTGTCATAAAAAATAATGCAGTAAAGAGAACCGTGTTGCAATGCAGCATGAAAAATGCCCTCCGTCTGCAGTGACTCAGCCAGTGGATCCAAGGTAAAGAGGAATATGTTTGCCCTCTCTCTCTCTTTCTCCTCTCATCTCTCTGATATCTCTCTCTCTCTCTCTCTCTCTCTCTCTCTCTCTCTCTCTCTGTCTGCCTGTCTCTCCGTCTCGTCCTCCACACACGACTCAGTTAATTCAGTTCTCGCCGCACACACACATATGTAGACATACGTAAAAAAAATAATAAAAAGGGGGGAAAAAGGAGACGCACATCGCCGAGGCTGGCTCGCATTCACCAGGTCATGTGCATACGATTGCAGTCATTATCCTCAAATAGACGAATACAAATTCATACGCGCTCGCTCAAACAATCGCTGCTGTCTTTCCGTCTCTAAATCAAACAGAAGATGTAGGCGTTCTTCCTCTCCTCTCCCCTATGGTTGGCTAATCTGCTAATTCTACATTCACTGGCTTAGACAGACAATAAGGACGACAGGTTTCAATTTAAAAAAAAACCCACTGTGGCTACTGGATCTACATGTGGAGACCGTCTATTGTTACTGGGCTTTCTAATGTAAATACCCTGTGTAAACAACAATCAATACAGGGTGCTGTCCTAGATAGACTCTACTATGCACCGCAACACCATTAAGCACAAAGACATATTTATGCATGACTGAGTTCACTCACATTCATACTTAGCAGTAGAGCGTAGTGGGGCCGAGGATGACACATGCGTAAACAAGCATGAAACCTCATTGAGACGCAGAACAATACTCGACCAGGAACACAGCCACCGTTGCTCAGGCATCAGACGCTAGAGCACACACCACTGGGTCATATTTTCATAAAAGACATCACCTCTTAGGTCGGTGTTGAATTTGGAAAAATAGCTCAGCAAAGGTGAGTGACTGAACCCAGGTTTATTTATAAATCCACTCAAAAGAGTCATATCATCACTCCTTACTCTCTGCCAATTTAGTTTGCACATGGATCTATCGCTTTTGCATGACAGCACCTCTTGCCAAGAGGTAATTGATTTTTTTGTCGCATTGAAAATCTATTCAGGAAAGTAGGGATTCCAAATGTCTTTTAAAGATTAGGTTTTGAATCTACTGTTAAAGGTTACATTGGGACATGGTTTTTTTTATATCAGACACTAAGACATGATGACTCATATTCCAGTTACCATGATTCAGATATTACCCAGACTCCATGTCGATTCAGGTGTGTTTTTGAACAGTGGAGTACAAGTACAACATTTCCCTCTCAGAAGAGAGCAAAGTACCACAATCTATGAGGATGAGCATATGAAGGGATGGCACGCAGCCTTTGTCGAAGTCGGCTGCCGGGGCCTCCCAGCAACATCAGTGAGCTATTTTATGCAGAAGATGTGTTTGGAACAACTTAAGGAAGCCATGGGGGGGGGGGGGGAGGAGCAGATCAAGATGGCTGTGGCTGAGGGGAGCCAGCAGTTTAAACCCTTCTGCAGGTGAAAGCTAATATAGTCTCTGCTGCTCCACTCAGGTGAGACATACAGGTTGAGAGGCGAAACGTCCAAGAAGCTGAGATACCTGCTGAAGATGCAGATGAGTTCCCATCATCACAAATGCACTGACCACCCTGCCACCATCAAGAGGAGAGACCTGCAACATCAAATCTTCAGTGGTTCTTACAGTAGTAGCAAACATCACTTATGATCATTTAACCTGAAGATGAACCCACTGTCGTCTCTGGCTTTGCAGACACAGAGTCATGTACATGTTCATATCAGCATGTGGGTCATCATCAGATTAGGATTTTCACATCAGATTTTTTGTTTTGCTGAGTGATCAAATTACTTGAGGACACAGATGAAAAGGAAGATAAATGTAAAGGTAAAAGACAAAAAATAATAGCCAGTATCCTTAAATCAAATAAATACTTCAGTGTAAAAAGTAAAAGTCCTGCTTTCATACTTTTTAAAGTACACGCTTATTATCAGCAAGATTAAGGGTGAAAAGGAAATCTCCCCTTTAGGTCATATTATTTTACATATTCCACATATGAAGCATTTATTTAATATATTATTGGATATTTATTACTGATGCACTAATATATAAGCATCATTAAAAAAAATTGATTTCCTTAACTAAAAATTCCCATTTATAAGCAAACACAATGAAATAAAATAAAGCTGGGCACACACAGTCGCTTAATAAAACATGTAAAGCCAATGAGATAAGAAATAAAGTAATAATGGAAGTGAGGGACTCATTCTGTTGCTTCTATAAATACATTAAAAAAGGATTTACATTTTAGGATTCAAAAGAATCTATTGATTTTACCAATTCAGCCGTTCAGCTGCATTAGATTTTGTCTCTCATTTTGTATTTAGAAGTATAGGCCTGCAAAGTACAAAGTAACTGAAGCTATGAGATAATCATAATGGAGAAGAAGTAAAGAAAAAAAAATGTATACTCAAGTTAAGCACAGTACTTCAAAATTGTTCAGTACTTTAGTCAATGTACTTAGTTACTTTCTACCACTCTGAATACCTCACATAAAGGTTAATCAAAACCTTGACAGGTGCATTTCCAGGTTTCAAATCTATTTATCTGCACAATACAAACAGCAACTGAGTAACACAAAAACCCTCACAACTGGGTCACTACAGTGCATCTTAACACAGACCAATTATTTTGAGATGCCTAAAGACAAGATTTGTAATTGCGGTTTTGATAAGACAAAAAAAACGCAGTCCTTTTTTTAGAAGTGTTTTGCTAATTTTGGCCACATGAGCATTCAGACACGTTCCAGTGAGCATTGTTTTAGTGAGGTCACTAAACGATTCACTTGAAACCAGGCTAAACGGATGGAATCATCTCAGCCACTGAAATCAGCTGATGCAGACCATGTGATAAAAAGCAAGTAAGTGGATCTTGAGTTGAGATTATTTTGTTACTTCCAAGGTCAAGAAATTGTTTCATGCTTAATTATCCAACAGTGCAGTTTAGAAGTCATAATAGTGATGATATGGCATAAACAGATTTTAAGTTTTTTTGTTGTTTAATGTTTTAATGGTCAACAGTCTGGAACATAGTAGAAGGTGGACCCTAAATTGGGATTGTGTTGTCAAAGGAAACAACATTGTTAAAATGTTATTTTATTATATTATTATAAATATATAATAATATTATAAATATATAATAATATAATAAAATAACATTATAACACCATTTTGCATATATATAATATATTTTATAATTATATTTATTATATATTTATTATATTTATTATATTTATTTTTTGCTTTATTTATTTAATTGTAATGAAGAATTAACAGTTATTTGCATTTCATGATAATATTTCAAGAAGCAGACTCCGACCATGCTGAATATTTGACTCACGCAAACGATCTGTACTAACATTTGTCTTCCACTGACATACTGACGCTCCTCCTGACATTAAAAGGAAGGGGCCACAGTCGTGCATGTCTCACTCACATAGAAACACATGCGGGCGAGTCAGAGAGAGAGGGAGCATGACAGCCTCGGCTGTGGCCTCACTCATCCGTGGCCTGCTCTGATGCAGATGTGCTCTCTACCTCGTTAACCTCAGCCAATGGGAGCTGCCCGCGCGCAGCTGTGCAGCCGGCATGCTCCTCTGCCTCACCAGACTGCGACTCTGGCACGAGGAACCCACTGGCACCAAGTCAACACACACGCACATGCTCGGACACATGTAAGTACACATACAGTACACGCGAGCAAACACACACACGCACACACCCACACTGCTGTGTCTGAACACATGACTGGAGAATGCTCAGACATGACTGTGTACAGGATCCACCTCTGCACACTGGGCTGGTACGTAGAAAACACCCACTCACCTTGTTCAAGGCCAGAAATAAATAGGTGATTTATTGACATGGGCGGATCTCCTGACTACATTCAATTACACGGCACAAGGGGCTTGTACAAATTTATATCCATTCCTATCATGTTCACCGCAGCTCTGCATCCTGCGTAGCGGCAACTACCACCACCACCCCATTTACAGTAACCATAGCAACTACTTGGGACTACCAGGGCTTTGAGGGGAGGGAGGTCAAGGGTTGAGCTCTGTTCAGTGGAGAAATCAAATCTGCTCTTTGCCGAGACAGAAGCTCGGAAGATTGATGTCCGGCAGGAGAGGAGTCTGCCGAGCGAGCTGCTTTGAGGGGTTCAGGCTGCTCTGACCTGGGCTAAAATCTGCTGCCCATGCCCGCTGTGATTGAGCTCCTATCTGCCTGATCCAGAGAGGCTGCTGCTGTCTGCTGAATCAGGAGCTTTTTATCTGCCTGCAAATGCCCCGAAACATCAGAGCATCTGAAAATGTTGGATTTATTCCAGGGTGCTCTCAGTCAATCAGTTTGCAATCTGGTGATTTGTCTCTTTTTTTGCCTTTTTTCCTCTTTCTACATCAGAGGCGAGCCTACAGGTGGTCCCTTACTTTTCCGTAGCCATGGAAACTGCCCATGAAAATCTAAGAGTGTTTGGCAGAGAAGAAGGAAAAAAAAGAAAAAAGCCCTTCACTTACCTTTAGAGGGGCAACTTCTCAGATGAGCGTGGGCAGCGTCTCCTTCACTCAGTTGGTTTCAGGCTGCGAAGGACCTCTGACTCGATACAAAGAACCAGAACAGAATTGACACTGTAGCGGGCCCCCCCCCCCCGGTCAGCCCAGGTGGGCAGCATTCATCCCCCTCAAGGCCAGTCCACAGATGGGCCGAGCCAGGAGAGGGTGAGGTGCGGGGGGGCAGCGGAGGGGAACTGGGCGCAGTCCTGGCACGGAGGAGCCCAGCCATCTGCCTGTCAGGACTGCTCCATTTCAGACCCCTGCTCCGGCTCCACGGTGTTCCCAGCACAGATGGACAGCCTTCAGAAAGGTGTTAGTCATGCCTGGGCTTCACCGCAGTGACACTATGAGGGCCACACAGTCTGGCTATCATTAAAAGCAAAAGGCTGAAGGTGGAGAGCGGCGGATTGAGGGAGAACGCAGGGATAGATCTGTTGTATATTTGCACAGGTTGAAAGGGGTTGAGACACAGAGCGATGGGATGTCAAAAAACTGATATTTGCCCACAACATTAAGTAAACGCCGTGTGGATACTATTGAACGTTACAGCCCACCACCCCTGCTCCCACACAGCACCACAATCTTCCTGTTCTCCCTGTCGGCCTTCCTTTCTTGCTCTGCTTTCCTCCTTGTGTCATTTTTCCTTTACGCCTCGTTCTCTCTCCTGTGTATTCCCACGTAAGCACTCGCAAATGCATTGTTTGAACACACACGTTCATCTCTGGCTGTCCTTGTAGACCTCTATCCACCCACCGCTTCTTATCCTCACCTTTCCCTCCATCACATCATTCCTCCCCCCCCCCTCTCATCTCCTCTCCTCCTGTCAGTGGTAGCCCCATCACTAATCCGTCGGGATGCGGTGCAGCATCTCTGCCGGGGGTTTTCTGGAAGTGGATTTGTAAGAGAAACACCAGTAAGCCTCTCCCTCCCTGTCTTAATGGCAGATTAGAGCCTTGCTCCGGCATTAAGTCGACAAACACACAGAGCCGTGATGGCAGGTACAGGAGTAAGGTGGAGCAGCTCGGGGAAAAGACTCGACATCCATCAGGAAGAGTGGGAGCGGGAAGCCGAAGCAGAAAACATGGGATGGGGGGGGGGGATCATCATAAAGTTAACATAAGCTGCTTAATGTACCACCCGCTAATTCAATTTTTCACAGGAGAGGAAACAGGTATGGGGAAAAGGACACACAACCCCCACGTGTTTACCTTTCCACAATGAAGTTGGGATGCTCAGAGAGGTTGACCTTTTTCAAAGCCTTGGGTTTGATTGATGCTCATCTGAAAAATCTGCTTTTGTTTCCTGTACAGCAGAAATATGATTTATTAAATGGTCTGCGTCATAACAGTTATGTGGGAAATACATATGAATTACTATATATGTTATATTGAAATACATTCATATGTAAAAATTACTGAATAGACATGTAATAACATATGAATATAGTCAGCCTTTGATGGAAATGTAGGCCATTATTGGATGTATCTTCTAAGAAGCACAAGAGTAAACCAGAAGCAGCATAGAAATGTGAGTTGTGGATCATATTTAGTGTGGACCCAAAAGTCAAAGACAATGGATGTGGATTAATTGGATAGAATATCTTTATGACAGATAGTGCTGGGTGGCACAGTGTTGCAGTGGTTTGCGTAATGCCTGGGCCATAGTGGGGGCATGTTTGCTGCTGATCTGCTGCATCTTGTGCGTGTCTGTTGCTTACATGTGAAGCGTGTGTCTGCTGCGTGCCTGCACCAGGGCTGCTACATGAGGTTTCTGGTATGACTACAGTATTTCCTCGAATAAACGTTGGCCTAAATGCAAGTACTCTATACCATGGCTGTGTTTATGCAGGCCTGCAATAACAATACAAACCTTGTTAAATCAATTCAGTCACTACAAGTGCTTTTACTTTGAAACAGTTAAAGGAAGTGTTGCATATATTGATGTTTGTGACATATTCAACAGATAAACATTCAAACTGTGGTCGAATATCATTTTCACAGTCTTTCGCAGCACGAATAGAAAATAGACGATACTCAGACTCTGTAGAAGAGCAGTGTGGCCAACGTGAGAGCCACACCTGAGACTCATGGCTCACACAGGAAGTGTGGCTGCTCTAACCAGATACCGTAGGCAATGAAATGCCCAGCAAGAAGTTCCACGATGCACATGTGGGCCTGGGTGTAAGGTTAGACGGTTCTGGGTACCTATACCTATACACCAATCGTTTTCTCCGGATTGGAGTTAGGTTATTATGTGACTTTAAATTGGATTGTTTGGATGGTTGTGATGTTCTGTTGACCAGGGTGCACCCCCTCTCCTGTTCAATGTCCACTGAGATTGGCCAATCCTCAGATGATGGATGCATGGACAGTCGGCTCTGTAGTGGTTGCTGCTTATCTTTTAACAGAGCTTATTGTTTCCTGATCTTGCTCTGTTGAATTGCTGACGGTGTATAACACATTCGGATGTAACATGTATAATTGTTTTTCTAACTTTTCTCCACCCATATCTGCAGATAACATTTTCACAGCCAGGTTGAGTCAACTGCAAGAGGAGCAGTTTGCAATAAGTTAAAGTGCCTACTCCCCACAGATGGGCCAGTAAGTGAAAGAGACAAAGGTGAACTGAAGAATGTCTTTCAAGGTTAAGATTTAAGTGAGACAAAGTGAGAAAAGAGACATGTGTCAATGGCATGGAGAGTTGAAGACTGGTCACAGAGGGAGACATTAGAGAAAGATGCTGTGTGAGGCGAGAGAGAGAGGCTAGTTGCTGCAAAAACAACATAAACATTTTATATGCTTTTTTTCTCTTTGCACTCTTCTTGAGTAACCAATTAGGTTACTATAGCAACAATTAGGCAGCTGTATCAAGTTATGTTTAAATAAATCGTACCTAACGTGGCTTCATTTTAGCTAAATGTGTACAATGTGCTCCCGTAAATTAGTCTAATGTTCCAAAACCAATCGAAAAGCACATTATTTAGATATGTTCTGATATTAATAGACTTAACAAAGAAAATAAAAGTATCTCAATGATCTCAACTTGTGTTGTTAAAGTCGGCAAAATGGTATCAGTTAAGTTAAAGAAGTCGTCTCAGAGCCCAACATCAATCATGTTGTACAAATGGGGTCAAGAAAGACGTTTGAAACCCATAAACTTATAAAGATAGCAGTATGACAGCCCCCATAAAGTGAAGCCAAAATATCTTAACCTTCTTAACCCCCTGGTGGCAGGCTGCAGTATAGATCATCACAAACCCTGCCTCCTCCATGTTAGTGGATGTGATATGAGCCAAATGAATGTTTCTTAAAGAGGATTTCTTATTACACTGATGTTTTTACAAGTACGCATGTATTTCTGGTGAGTTTGGTTTTATGAACTTGTTTGATGTTATAAAAATTAGGTGAAATTCCATGATTGACGGCTGAGACCTCGATACCACGACTTCATCCTGGATCACCACTAAGCAAACTCAGGCTCTAAATGACATCATCGAGGCAAGACGGCTAACGTCCGTATCTAGAAAATGTTGGTTTAATTTCTGGATAGAGGGACAAGGTGGAGACGTGTTGCCATCTTTAAATAGTATATGGTGAGACCACTTGGAAAAAACACCTATCTGCCTACCAACCAGCTTCTATCTGAAAAAACAGAAATCTTAAAATCATTATTGATCCCCTGTAAGACCTTTATAAGACCTGTATGTACACACACACGCCAGTATGTACTGGCTGATCATGCAGATGAAGACACATCTGGACGCTCCCGCCTCGGTCAACCTCTGGCCGCTGAGTGACACGGCCATAACCTTGTGTGCCAGGTAAGGCGGACTGACAGCAAACGGGACTGGGCTTGTTACTGGGTCAGCGCTGTGAACCGACACTGCAGCTCACACACCTGACCTACATTACATTCCACTTTAGCCTGGATGAGCTGCACGCCACCGCACAGTACGCTCTGGATAGAGTTAAATAAAAAATGCCACATAAGCTGCATTACAGCTGTACTGAGTGTGTAATACCTAACTGATTATGTGTGTTTGCCTTCCCCCTTCTCTTGCAATGAGTGATATTAATGTGAATGACTTGTTTAGTGTTTTAAAAACAATACACATGTATTACTATTTTTGCATGAATTTTGTTTTGTTTTCGTAATGTTTGCAGTCTTTGTGTTGCTGTCTAAATTAATATAATCAAATAATCAAATATCAAACCAAATGCAATAATACTACATGGAAATCCGTCTATCTTTCTGTTTTCTAAGTCTCATTTACTTTCACTACTGAGTTTCCATCAGCCGGCTCCTCTGCATCATCTGTTACTTCTTCCGATTAATTCGTCTCCTGGTTTGGACAGATGGTCAGATTCACTCTCCTCACATTTGTAGACTTGCTCTCCTGCCACATCTTTAAATTAAATATCATCATTTTCATCGAGGCCATGATCCAAAAATGATATCAAACTCTCGCTGACTTATTCACAGGTCGTCTCTTCCATCAATTTGGCACCAACACAGAATGATATGTGAGCAGTCTGATGTATTCATAGACAGGTTCCAAGATCAGACCACGTTAGTTTCAAGTTATGTTGTGGTCGGACACAATATTCAGATTGATCCCATCGCAGAAATATTTATTTGGTGGTGATATGTGAGAGATGGGATATGTGAGTGTGGAGGAATTAGTTGTGAGGGTGAAAGTGAGTCAGCGGCTGGATGCTGTTGGCATGTCGCTCTGGTTGTTTGGCTCCAGACGGGAGACGCTGAAGATAAAGTGGATGTGTCCGGGTCTGTGTGGGATGTTTCATTTCTTACAAGCTACACATCCTTACAGATAAAAGTAATATTTATGAAGAACCAAAGTGGTAACACTGACTATGTTTACATGGAAAACAAAAATTGGACTGACAACCTACTGCATTTTGAATAAGACATTATTTTGATAATTACATGAGTTGCTAACGAATATTCCAAATATTCCAAATGACAGATAATAGTCTGACGATTATGACATCAAGCAGTTGGTGACTGTCGACATTATAATTTGTACAAGACATTTACATGTCTACATAATGTGACTAAGATCAGACTCCACATTTCTAAATTAGATTATTATTTATTCAGAATATGACCGTATTCAGGTTATGGTCATCAGATCATGATGGTGTGTTATTCAGACTATTGTCTGGTTTAATAGCTAAATGCTGGTGTCCAATGTAAATGTAAATGTCATTGTCTTCCTGACTTAGGGCCAGATGTTTAAATGATGTATAAGTACAGTATGTGTAACTCTTGCATACCTCAGGAGTAAGCATGGTTTACTAGAAATTGCATTATATGATAATAGGGACTTAAAAATGTGTCACAATGTTACTTTTGTACTTGTTAGACTACAGTCTATTTAGAGTTCTGTAAAATATCAGACAAAAGCAAATTTATAAATCTACTTTTAAAGGTAACTACAGTAGCACTCAGTAGAGAGCACACCACCACCAAAGCCCCAACTGTCCCCAAGCTTGTGAAACCACATTTAAATTCACTCAATCCAGAATTTGACCTGGATCTGAATTAAATTTCACACACTCAGTCCCCTGAATATTTCTGAATTATCATACTCTTTATCTACATTGTACCTATCATATCCAGGTGTTAAGAAGGTTTCCATTGCATGTGAAGTCTACGGAGTTCATCTGTGAAGTTCGACATGAGTGCTGTGAATAAAACATTGATCTTCCTGGTGTTGAATAATGATGAGGGATCACTGCTGATGAGGGTTTATGGGTACATGTGATGTATTGGTGGTAGAGAGGCTATAAATAGCTGCAGCCGTGTTTAATGGTCATGATGTAATGACAGCAGCTGCACTGGTGTTGGTGGAAAACCGTGCTGAAGTGACACAGTCACTTCTTTGCTCCTTTTACTGACAGTGTAATGAGTAGCTGGAGCAGGCACCTGCATATTGATATGGAAACAAGTGATGTGCACTCAGCTCGACAATGATTCAGATTTATGTGTGCAGATATATGCAGCTTTGTAATTCCAACAAAAAATAATGAGTTTGGATCTTTCTGTCTTTGTGGGCACAGTTTCAACAAAAGGGATTTTTTTTTTGTTTTGTTATGTGTCTGGCCCCCCGGAGTGCCGCAGCTTCCCCAGAAGTCACAGTGAAGCTGCAGGGTTCACACACCTCTCAGAGTTGAAAGGTGACACTGAATAAAGACACACCAGGCGGCTGAGAACACAGAAAATGTAGAACTTTAGAGTTTCTCCTCTTTTTCAGAAGAGGCCTCTTCCTTTTCCTGTGCCAAGATAACACATTCTGAGCCAGTAAGACTGATACAAACCCTCCATCAAACTCCTGGCATGACAGCAAGTCACTTAGCAGCGTGTCACTCTGCCCGTGTCAGGGAGCATGTGTGTCCATTTAATGTGGACAGTTTTTCTGCCATGCTATTACACCTGTGATTATAGACCGGATGCGGGGAATCCTCCATCAATCATGTGTGATCTGCTGACAGGTTCCTATTCAAGACACATCAAGGCACCTGAAACAGATTTCCAGTCGACAGTTTAGCAAAAGCTGTCCTCAACGCAGCTTTGATTTTTTTTTTCAACTCGGGCCTTATTTTCTATTGACTATGATAACGTCGCACTCAGCAAAGTGAATCGTGAGATGTTGTGACAGCGCCTTTTAAAAATGGGTCCAGTGGGGCAGGAAACGCCGGCATTCGGATGACAGGCTGCAAACAAGTCAACAGTCGGGCTAAATCATCTGAACCACTTTATCTGGAGCTATAACTGAAAGTAATCACATCTGCAATGTGGTTTATAACCCCTCGCAGGAGAGACCATGGGTGCACAGGACCATGGCAAGTACAGTGGGTCCAAGGTAAATCTGTAAACTGCACTGACTCTTTCAATCAATAGTCCCAGCGTGACGATGATTGGAGACAAGAAAGAAATTTAAACAATGTCGGTACTTTTTGAGGGGAAAAATTTGCGATGATTGTTTTTGTCGTAAGCAACCAAACAAAAGAAATCCGGGCTTTCACCCTTCACCATTGCGTTTCTTTGTTCGTAGTATTTTCTGTAACTAAGCAACCAACTGCAGAATAGTTCTTTACACTGGCATGATCAAGTGTGTACGTTAATGGTCATGTGATATGCATTTTTTGGTGTTTTCAATATGGACAGATATCATTTCTGATACCGAGCTAAAACACTCATCTCGATACTCAGCAGCCCCTTAAACAACTGCACCAATGCCATCAAGTAAAAATGAAGGTAAGAACATGCGTGTTCCTTTAAAGGTGTGTTTGTGTGTGTTTGTGTGTTTTGTTTGTGTGTCTCCACTGGTGACTGACTCCTATTCCGCATGAGTAACTATGTGTTTTGATGTGCGGGTCCCTCCTGTCTGACCCACATGCATCCACGGGAGGATGTGCACACGTGAGCACACATAACAGCACCACACACCGTAACGCACACAAACACACATGTGCATGCACACACACGCAGACACAATGCAGACCTTTTCATGGTATGTGGACAGCCTATTAGTGGCACAAAAGCACATGTTTTCCTTTTCATTTGAAGGAGATCAGCGGATTTCGGCAAAGGCAACCCAATTTAGACGTTTCTAACAGCTCGCCCTTTTCCTCCCTCTCCTCCCCGGCTTGCTCTCTGTCTCTGCGGCGCGCACATTCCCACATTTGTATGCTCTTTGAGGAAGTAGCCAGTCTCATCCAAAAGCCCAAGCTGTGAGAAAAGGGGATTGTGCGGGCGACTGAAGGGACAGAATTAGTGGGAAACCGAGAGACACGGAGGGAGAGAGAGAGGTGTGTACGGGTGAGAGTGCTTTTAAAACGCTTTAATCTTGCTTTGAATCCACTCACCCAAGAGTTAACACTGTTGCTTTATTAAGGACGCCCTCTCCACTGCTCCGCTCTCAGTTCCGTCAACACATTTCTTTTTTTTTTTTTTATTTTGGAGCTCAAATTAGCAATTCAAATGGAGGCTATTTGGATATGCTCGCCCAGCTTCCTCCCCTCGGCTTTCCAGGCAGTTTGACAATATTTTTGTTAAGCCCCATTTCCCCCTAATGCAACTGTAGCGACGGGGGAGAGAGAGGAGATGGGGAGATGGATGGGGAGGGCTGGAGCGTTCGAGGGGGAGTGTTGCTGTGGGTGTGGAAGGTCAAATAAGAGACAGAGTGGTCCTCTCTCCGTTGGGCACGTTCTCTCGGCTATAAGCTTATATGGGGGATAATGACAGTTATTGGAATAATGGGGTTGTGTTTATGGATAAAAGGTTTAAAATCATTAAGGGATTATAAAACAGTGCCACCCTGCTACTGGACGTCCGCTGGCTGACCTGAAGTGCGGGATGTTAAAGCATCCAACTGTTTTCGGGTAATTTTATTTTGCAAAAATGCTGACATATCATAATCGTTCCATCAACAAACACCCTGTACCTCTGGATTGATGTGAACAGTGGTCAGGGTCAAAGCAGAGTTGATTCCAAGTTGCAAATCAAACACGCGTCTTTTGTGTTGTGAAGGTTTGGATCCGATTGACCTTTGATTCACGGGGTCTTTGGCTTTCAGTCAGTCGGAGAGAGGGGCCTTCTGCTTGGCTGCATAATAGCTGTGAGTGCAAGGGCAACAGTGCAGGTTAATGATGATGGTTAGGTTTAGTAAGTGTTTCACAAATTCAGGTTCAGGAAACTCAGCAATAGAACATCTATGCATCTACTGTTAAGCAATGATCCGTTGGTAAATCAAGATAAAGTCACACAGTTTTTCCAGTCAGGTGTTTCATGCATTCAATTGAGGAAGAGTACTGTCTCCTCATTGCTGCACACAAACACAGATGTTTACACCTGAGTGAAGTCAATCAATCAAGCAATCAATCGAATTGTATTTGTACAGCCCATATTCACAAATCAAAATTTGTCTCATAGGGCTTTAACATTGTGAGACATCCTCTGTCCTTGACCCTAAACAAGAGTAAGGAAAAACTACTAAAAAAAACCTTCTAAGTTAGCATGGTAAAAATAAGTAGAAACCTCAGAGAGAGCCTCTCCCAGGACGGACAGAAGTGCATTACATGTCAAGTGTAGGAAAACATCATCAAGATAAAGGTTTTAGCAGCAATGATGAGGGTTAGCATTTAGAAGGATAACTTCAATACTATATGTAAAGCAGTCCTGCTGCAATCATAGTCTCTGGTCAGCAGCCATCAAGATCATGATCCACCATCAAGATCGGATGCCACTATAGTCCACAGTCATTGTCCACAGCCGCCAGTTAGGAACCAAGTCACTTGGTTCATGCTGTGCATCACATTTGAATCACCAAGTCGGTTTTTATTCATCTTTGTTGCTTTTTGCATTTATTGAAAAAACACATTTTCCACCTTGGCCAAATGCCTTTAATTTTCAACATTTTGAGTATTTTTCCCATTCAAATTTATGCAAAAATTGAAAATGCACCAATTTAAACCCTCCTAATGTTCAATAGGAAACTATGGCACTGCTATGTTTGAAACAAACTGATTTGCCGTTTAACC
The DNA here is from genome assembly GCF_963576545.1 of Limanda limanda. Classification (NCBI taxonomy): domain Eukaryota; kingdom Metazoa; phylum Chordata; class Actinopteri; order Pleuronectiformes; family Pleuronectidae; genus Limanda; species Limanda limanda. The sequence goes on along the minus strand of NC_083648.1, from coordinate 19,244,853 downwards.
AAGCGTGAAGGCATAAATGTTTATAGAGCAGAACGGCCGCGCTCCAAGATGAGGTTACAAGGCTGCCATCATAAAGACATTGGCAGCCGTGCTTCACGTCTCCACACACAGACACAGCCCTCCAAGACATGATGCAATGGATGCATGTGGACAGTGGAACTCGTAGAGTGGTACGAGTATTAAACCTGTAACCTTGAAAGAGCAACATTTTAAAGTGAGATCACGCTTCAGCCCCTTTGACCAAATACACCCACCGACAAACCCTGTTTCCCAACAGGAAGAATTGTAATTGAGAAAATGCCATTTCATTGTGTATTATGTATTTAACATAATTTCTTTACACATCAGAAGGAAACCAGTTGTATTCATAAATTAACTTAGCGATAAGTGAAATTATTCTAAGCATTCTTGTTTTGCTTTATTTGCAGTTTGCTCTCTATCCTATTAGAGTCAAACTAATAGGAATCAGCTAGGATGTTATGTTTTCATATTTGTCTGTTTGTTGGTTTATTTGTTAGCAGGATAATGAAAAATGTACTAGTCTGATTTCTGCTAAACTTGAAGAGATGGGGCCCTCAGAAGAACCTATTCAATCTTAGTGCAGCTGCACATCTAGCGTCAGATCCATGAATTTTTCTTTAAATATGTTTCATGACCAATATATCATTAAGTTATCAGAGCACTTCCTTGTGTCTTTAATTTTCCTAGTACAAGAACAAGACAATTGTGTAGGGCCGTTGGGCCATGGCAGGGGGGTGTGTGTTCTACTGAGTGTCGTTCCAGTTCCAGCTGGGTTTAGTCAACTGGTCTAGAGAGAGTGATGGAGGCTGCAGGAGGATCCCATTAATCGACGGGCTGCACCAAATTGACTTTAAAATTCATCATTAGAGGTAATTTAAGGAAAAATCAAATGTAGAACAGTTCTACTCACATTCATCATTCATACACAGGCTTGAATGCATGGGTTGGATCCCTTTGCACAATCACACATGCAGAGTTAAAAGAAGCATTAGACACACACACACACACACACACACACACAAACGCAAGTCTCACTCTCTCACTTATGTTATTGCGGAGGTTGAAATTAAATATTATTTTTTCTCTTCCTCTCTGTGTCGGATGAAGGGAAATATGACAACAACATCTAATGAGGCAGATGATAGATCTCAGTCACGCGTGGGCTTCTCTCCTCAGCTCAGCCGCAGAAGCCAAAAAGAAATGTGTCTCGGTTGGAACAGCCCATCCAAATTGACTCCATCAGATTCTATGTTTGCGCAATAACATCCAAAACAAATGGAGGCGTGCGGAAGGGGGGGGGGGGGGGTTTACTGTTCAAGTCTAATCCAATATGTCTCCGTCCTGTCAATCAGGTCCGACTGATTAGCGATCGCTTGTTCGTCTAAATGCACTGCATCACCTCCTTGCCAAAATATAATGTGATCCTTTCAAGCGTTATAGCCGGGCCCGGGCTGTGGTGCAGTGCTAAGTCAGCGCTCTAGTTAATAAGTCCTTTTCATTAAACAAGCGTTCATTAAACATTCATTCATTCACTCATCCTCATTTGCATTTCCTCATCATAAAAGCATTCATGAAACATTCATTTGTTCACTTGTTCTCATTTGCATGGCTTCAAATGCAATCTTCAAGTAATGAATAAGGCCGAAACAGACGGGGGGGGGGGCGAGGAGGGCGAGGAGGGTGAGGAGGGCGAAGAGGGCGAGGAGGGCGAGCATGGGAACGAGACAGGGGAGAGGTGGCGGCGGTGGCGGGGGGGCAGAGGAGATACTGATTACTCCCTTTGAACAATCTGCCCTGTAAATGAACGTAGAAATTAGATTAGGTTTTCCTCTCGTGGTCGTGTGGCGGCGCTCGCCTGTTGCACGACGCCAAGGCCAAACAAATCATTAGTGATGTCAGAGCACGGGCGGAGATGTAAATTTTCATTCCTAATGTAACTGCAAACAAACACAATGTCCCCTTTTGAAGATATGACCAGAAAAAAACCCCACTCTGTAAAGCCACATCTCAAATATAAATATTCCAACTGCATACAGTGAGGTCACGCATATTGCATTGTTTTATTTCCCTTTTCATTTGATCCACAGTGTCTGACTGAGCTTTTCCTTCCACCCTGTTGTTCCTCTCCTCGTGAGCATGTTATACATCAAAGAACGTTCCAACAAATCCTCTGTGGGATGCAACTCCCAACACAAACTGCAATGCTTTGTGTAGGTATGTGAATATCAATGCGATGAATCGAATACCAATGAGGCCAGGCGGCGAGATATCATCTTTAACAAGTCTCTAACCCTGGGAGCATTCGCCATCCTCGATCCCGTCGTCATTACCTTCTCCTCCTTTTCCTTTTAACTTGTGCCATCAGGGGAGACATCAATCTGAGTGACAGCTTGTGTGATCCTCCTCCCGGGCTTGGTGGGAGAAGGAGCGCTGTCAACATAAATATCCTCTCAGGATGCGGCGGACATGGAGAAGCCATGGCCGCCGTGAATCTCTGGCCTTGCTCACAGGCAGAGAAACATGAGCCCATCAGTGAGACTGGAAGCGTCATCGTCACCTGCAAACGCCACAGTCACACCCTCCGCTCTGCAAAAAAATCATAATCAATATATTCAGTTTTATACTTGAGCTTGATGATGCAGACTACATGCAGACTGCCATGTCATGGCACACATGCCACACAAGACTGCATTATGGGAATTTTGGTTGAAGTCCTATGTAGATGAAAACACACTTTAAAGAACATCTTATATAAAGTTAAGGGGTATTGTAGCCTTCTATAGGATGTTACGACTTTACCTGCATATATTTAGATTTGTATCATCTAGCTGGACAAAGCATGCAGTGTTAATAAATCACGGAGGCTCTGTTTGTGAAATGGTTCATCGTTATGTCATCGTATGTGTTTTGTTTTTATCTGATTTTGAAAACATTGTCAGAGGATAAACAGATTTTTCATCAAAGTAACCTGAACCTAATACAGTGAGTTCCTATGTAACCAAGAATAAGTGATGCACATTTATATTCATACACATAGAAGGAGTTTAAACTGCAAATTCATTGAGTAATTCCTTGTTAAAAGTGTCCACAGAAGTTCTGCATTGCTCCTCTATAGTGATCATTATCAAAGTCACAGAGAGCCAAGAAATCACAACTCTAGGACACACAAAAAACACACACACACACACACACACACACACACACACACACACACACACACACACACACACACACACACACACACACAGACACACACACACACACACACACACACACACACACACACACACACACACACACACACACACACGCACACACACACACACACACACACACACACACTCACATGTATGTGAACAATCGTCCAGCTATTATCTGATGCCGACACATTGGCAAAATGTAAGTATATCAGTGACCTTCATGCATGTGTTGGGAATGGAAGCAGGACCTCTCCTATATAAATTAAGAACTTTAAACTGATGATAAATGGTCTCACACATGTCGTAATTAACTGTTGGTTCAGTAACTACACTGTAGTTTCTTGTATTTTATAGATTCTTCTCCCATTTCCTTTTATATTCCGTTTCTTTGTTGCCCTTCACATTTACACTCAGATACACACTGACATCTTAGTAGAGCTCAGCTGGGAGAGAATAAACCTAGGAATAAACACTAAGTTTGTTTTATTAGAACTCATCTTAAAATAAAGAAAAATATCTAAGACCAAAGTCAATTAATTTCTGAGCATTAGTTCACCCAAAGATTTGACTAATGATAAAAATAACTATACGATTTAGAGGGAAAAAAAGACCATGAGGTTGTACCTGATGAGCTGTGAAGGAGAACAGAGTAAACGTGGTGTTAGTCAGTTTGTCTGTAATATGAGGAACATACAGGGCGCTTCCTATTAGCTCTAACACTACCTCTCTCTCTCCCTCTACCGCACCTTGCTCAGCCAGGGCCAGTAAGAGCAGATGCAGCTTATTGCCCTCGCTCTTCCTCCCTGGGATGTTATTAAAGATTACAGGAGATAATCGCCGTGGTATCATGCCGGATGCCTGGATCCGGCTGCAAAAATATCATCACATACAGAACAGTTCACCTGAGGAACGCTGGTCCGCTTCCACCTGTGGGATCTGTCCATAAGTCCAACATCTGTTTAGAGATAGCGCCGCCGCTGCTGTTGAAGGTGTCAGAGGGGTTAAAGGGACAGTCCGTGATTCAAATGTAAAAACATTCAAAGCTCAGGATTGGAACCTCCCGCTGTCTCTTACTAACGGTTCCACCGCCACGTAAACAAACTGGAAATAGGAAACAACTGGAATATAGCAATATGTTCTGCTAGCAGCTTCACGACTAAATCATCTTAAATTGTCTTTGTTGAAACTTTCTTTTATACTTCAGTTACTTGGTTAGTGAGCTTTGTAGGCACTGATGGATTCAAGAATATCTAAATAGCTGAAATGAGGCACTGCAGAACAATCATGTGAAGATCGACCGACCACAGTCAAGAAACTGAAACTGCCGTACCGTCATGTGACTTGATCAAAGGGACGAGGTAAGACCATTCTACAGGGGACAGGTCAAAGAGTAAGAAGGCAGAAGAGCACAAACCTCCGATTAGGCCCAACAGTCCCCTTAAATTTAAACAAACTACACCAAAAAGATGAAAAATCTGAGATAATGTGGAAAAAAAACTGTTCTTGGACCCGCCCCCTGATCCAGATCTGCAATAACTTTACACGCATCTTTCCTGACTTACATCCTTCACCGAGGCTTTCCAGTGTTTTTTGTGTAATGCTGCTAACAAACAAACAATCGCCCAAGAAAACACAAATCCCTTGACTGCAATAAACAACACCGGCTCTTGCTCGGAGACAGGGATGGAATTTATTAGACAGCTCCTCAGCGCCTCCATGCCACTGGTGCTGATGGGATCTGTTTCCTGTCCTGATGCTAAGCTAAGTTAAGATAACTGGTTAATGCAGCTTCATGTTTGTCATAAAGACATAAGAAGGAAAACAGCATCATCTAAATCCTGGTAAGCCGGGCACATGAATGTCTTTCCAAAAAAGTCAAACTATATCTTTACAGCAGGGCATTAAAGAGATTTAGGACATTTCTATTAATGGGCAGCTGACTACCATAATTCTTCTTTATATGTATGAATTTAGGTCAAGATTTTTTAAATTCTGCACTGCTACAAATGGCCCTATGTGTGTGTTTGTACTATACACGTCCATGGGTGTTTGCATATTTATTTCCCTGCATCCATATGACTCTGCACAACTGAAAACACGTCACTCTCATCAGCGGAGAAACCCAAGGTCTGTGCCGATCTACCAGTCCGTGCAAGGCAGCTTATCAGTGGGCTATCATTGTCTGCGCCCGAGCCACGGACACCTGCTCTGCAGAGTCACACACAGGGAGGAGAGGAGGCCACCGGAATACAAATCAGACCGGGCTGCCGTACAGGCAAGGAGGGGCAGGGGATGATGGAGAAAGAGAGAGAGAGAGAGCGAGAGACTGCAGGCTTCGGTTAGGGAAACAGAAGCAGTTAATTAGCGAGGATGTTCCTATTCGTTATCCCCTCCTCCTCCCCCCTGCAAACCCCTTCCTCTGAAGGAAATCACGGATGATGGAGTCAGGCACAGAGCTTGCTATTAAACCTATGGCAGTGAATAGACATTTTCTTTTTTTTACAGTATTGATTTTTCATCACAAAGCCCTTACACGGTTGATGAATATGTGTCGAGGGAACATTGTACCGGCTGATAGTGATCTGGCTCCTGCAGCAGCGGCTCCATTCTCTGTGTGCAAAGAAATGAAGAAAAAAAACTCACACATTTGTGGTTTTGGTGAATTCACGTCCAAAAACAGTCGGCTGTGTTTGCTCGCCGGCGTTGCATAACGACCACAGCTGACTCATAAACATGGCAACCTCTAATTAATATTTTGTTGAGTACCCCAAGCAAGGTCATTATCCCAACACTTCAGTTCTAATCACAGCTGCTCAGCATTGATGCAGCGCAGGCAGAGGGTGAGATATAAATATTCTGTTCTTCCCGGTGAAGGCTGTTTGATTTTAAACTACAGCCTCTGGGAGGAAATTAACAGTCTGCGGCAAATGGAGAAACCAGTTTATGACCTCCGATGTCTTTCCCATTGTCGGAGGAAGGAACAGACTCGTAATCAAATCCAACGCGGACAGAGTCTGGAATTAAGTTTTTGGTTCAGCCGTCAGTGGCAGGTCAGTGTAAAATATTAATAGAGTAAAGTTACTTTCGCAATAAATTTGCATATATTATTTAATAAATCAAAAGAGTCAATAATTCCCCACCAATTACATTCAATCCAGTGAAACCCTGAGGTTAAAACGCCTTTATTTTTGTATCCCTCTATTTCTCTTTAAGTTCAGGACTGTGCTGCTGTGCTCAGCAAGATCCAGCAAATTAGAAACATGCGCACACATAAAACACTTTTTAAGTATTTAAATCAATGTACACTGCCACAGATTACCTCATATATTGTAGCCACAATATGCATCTACTTTTGTAACTAATGACACGAAAGGGCTGATATACAGCTTTTAATTAACCAATATCTCATCATTATATGACAGAACATGACGTCATTAAGAATATACATTATTACAGTAAAAAGAAAAGTTGGCATTGATCCCTTACTTTTTATGTTCAGGACGCCGCTGCTGTGCTCAGTAAGAAAAACGAATGCCCATATAGGAGACATATTCAGTCACTATGGATTTTGAATGACACTAAGTGATTTCTTATTGTCATTGACAGAAAAGGCTTTGACGGATGATATTTTTTATTTATCAGGACAAAATATTTAAACCAACAAAAGAGGGATTGTTATATACCCTCGTCGGCGAGAACTAATTTTCTGAAGCACATTGTCTTGTGGGGATGATTTTTCCAGTGTCCAGAGAAACAAGCTTACCATGTCTTCTTGAATATCAGTAGCCCCAACATAAAGCTGTCTGTAGATTACTAGTAGAACAATTCATGAATATTTCTAGATCCACCAAGACTGCGAAAGTTTATTAATGGTATAAAGTGAAAGGTTTTTCTCTTGTAAATATGAGGTTGTCAGCATAGCTTGTGAACGAGATTTGTCTCATGTGTGTGAGAGGACATCGTCATTTTTCTGGCATGTATGAAACCTTTTCAGTCGTGCGTGTAAAAGGTTTCACTGCTACAGCTTTCAACTTGTTTGTGTGTGTGTGTCGCAGTTGTACATTTGGTTGCATGTACAACAACTCTTAATAATGTCCTGACGGCGCCTCATCGTGCAAGTTTGCGCCCTGTTTGCTTAAAGTCACCAATGTCTGAGTGACAAGAAGCCATCACTTCAATAAATGCATGAAACCAACAATGTAGCGTGTCCCATGTCTGACAAGGGCTGTACTGAGAATAACAGCAAACTGGCTAAGCTTCACATGCACTAGATGCTAAATATGTGTTTCTGATCAGAGTTAGATTGATAATTTAGTTTTGTGTGAGAGGAGGGGGCCATACTGTACATATCTTATTTATAAACACATTCCACTTTAAATATGCACAATACTCTGCACTTTTACTGCCTTTTTTGCACTTCTGGTTAGATGCTAAACTCTGTTTCGTTGTATTAGTACTTGTACTGTGCAATAAAGTCGAATCTAATCTAATGTAATACATCATTCATACAAATGAATGATACTGCAGACGGGGGTACAGTTTCATGTATCTCATATTTATATAAGATACATACTGTATATCGACTGTGTGTTTTGTTTGTGTGTGTGTGTGTGTGTGTCTGTGTGTCTGTGTGTGTGTCTGTGTGTTTACATTTGGAGTGGATCAGCCAAGGGTCAAGGTCAGGAAATATATGATCAATAAAACATGTTTATATACGAAAATAATAGAGTTAAAGAGACAATCTAAAACTTATATTGATGAGAAAATGATTCCCTATCATCTGACTTTATATGATAAGCGACATAGGTCATATGAAGAGGTCATAAAGTCGTCAGATTCAAAAGATGCATTTTTTCAAGGTCTCTCTGCATTTTAAAGGACTTAAGTCACGATCTAAAGCTGCATCTTCCCTCTCCTGCTCATTGCATGCTCATTTCCATCTATTGTTTGCTCAGGTAAGATCCTATAATAAAACAATACAGTACAATCTCACTGCTGTGAAGCCGCGCTGTGGGACTCACCTCATCATATTTGTATTTAATCAGTATTATGTTTTCCTTTTGCATGGAAATTAACAAGCTCAGGATTACTTTGGAGACAAATTAATTCCACTACATACAAAAATCACAACACACACAGAATAACTAGATGTGTTTCTTCTTTATAACAGTATTAGCTGGCACAGGCGCACCATGACCATGAACCTTAATCTCAACCAATTTTCTAGAACAAACACAATGTCACCGCCCACGGATGCAAATCCTCCTATCAACATCATCTGAAAAATTCATTAAATCCCCCTGGCTGTACCTCTACCTGTCTTCACTAATGGCTTGTCACATGTATAATGCATGGAATTATAGATTTTGTAATGCAGATCCACCTGCGTGATAAAACAGAGGGGGAACTGTAAATACTCTCCAGCATGCATTTCAATTTCAAATTGGACACACTTGCATGGAGACACCTGATCAAACATGTCAAATTGAACCGTGCACCAGTGACAGTGGAGCCGTGGCGCTGCCGTGGGGCGACCCAGGCTCCCGTCCCCATCACTTCGTCCTCAGCAGTGATTTGATGTGAACTTGGACCATCTGTCCTGCCTTAATTGCACATGTGCTGCTATGTGTCCTCGCTGGGCTGCACTACAGAGGGAGCCATAATAAAAAGTCTGTGTTTATTCTCCCAGCAGGTGGTCCCCTATGCTTTCCTCTATAACGCTTGAATGTACCAGGTTCATTTAGTCCCAAAAACAGTTGGTCACCCGTCAAGCAGGAGCATGAAATGAGCGATCCAAAATTGAAGCAGGAGAAGAAAGAAAAAAAAGTACAATTGTCATTCACATTTTGGCAATCTGTTGCATGTACGGCAGATGTTCAGCATTAATCATGTGCATAATCAATCAGAAAAGCCGGGGCTTGTTCTCACTCTCCTTTAAAAAGCTGTGTTTGTAAACCCTGTAAATGCGTCCCTCCCATTTTATATGCAGTGCATATGCAGCTCTGTGGTAGAGCCGGATTTGGAGTTTGTGAATACTAATAAGTGGCTAAAGGGAAGATTTAGTCAAAGTGCATTCATCTCGCTGGCTCTGCTGTGGGTGACACGGCTTTCCCCTCCCCTGCTCCCGGTCTCTCTTCCTCTCCCCCGCGAACGGGCACTCATTGAAAACAGCAGAGCCCTCCCCCATGCATTGACTTTAATATTACATGGTCGAGATGAGGGCAACACAGGGCAACAGTGAGGGGAAGATAGTTTTGATGTTGAATGATCAGGGACGATCCCGGAGCAGCCGAGCAGCGAGGGAGGAGGTGAACCCGGGCTAAAGAGAGAGAGAGAGGGAGGGAGGGAGAGAGGGAGAGAGGGAGAGAGAGAGAGAGAGAGAGAGAGAGAGAGAGAGAGAGAGAGAGAGAGAGAGAGAGAGAGAGAGAGAGAGAGAGAGAGAGAGAGGGCAAACATATTCATCTTCACCTTGGATTCACAGGGAAACAGTGCAAAGGAGTGAAAATAAGACAAGAGAGGGTGAGAATGAAAGAGCAGAGTAAGAAGAGGGAAAGCCTGTGATGGTGTCTCCACAGTGAGAAGAGGAACAAGGCCGTTCTGATGGAGCAGGGGAATTGGAAAACATGGAACAGCCATTTCCCCGTCCTGACAGGTGTCATGTTGAGTTGCACAGTGCACCAAGTCACCATGTCAGCTTCCTGACACACTTATATAGACATTCAGCTGCAGTCAAATGCCAATGCTTCGCTGCATTGTACCCAGTATGTGGGGTAATTATAGACATTGGAAAGTATAGATTGTTTATTTTTATCCTGTCTAAGCTCAAGGTGATGATTAGTCATCCCTTCCAGCAGACAGAAATAATGTCCACATGATTCTTATGCTAAGTGTATTTAGTTTTTATTATTGAAATAAAGAAAAATCTTCTTTGAGGAAAATTGCCGGAAGCTAACGGGCTAAACCTACGCACAGGAATAATGTATTGTTGGCTGTGGTACAGGAGGACCTCACCCTCGACTCCAGGTCCAGAGAGGGAAGCCAATGTGGAAACTGTAAATGACCAGCAGGGGGAGACTCCACTGGTCGTTTCAAGTAGTTTCTGTAGAAGTCTATGAGAAAAGGATCACTTCTCACCTGATATATAACTCTCATACAGAGTCTATATAGGTTAGTTTGAAACAAAAAAGTCAAACTCAAAGCTTTGTTATGTCAGTTTACACCGTGAGTGGTCACTTTGACCAAAGCAACATGAAATCCAATAGAAAATCACATTTCATAATTATAATAATAACTGGCCTACAAACTGATATCAGTAAAGTGCTTACCCAGATGAATGTTTGGCAAAGGAAGATATTTGTCCCTGTTTGCAAAGATTGAATTTTCTGAACTAGGCATTACGTACACTTAAACTTGTTTTCTTGTTTGTTTCAAACCAGCTTCCTGAGCCTGAATCAATCGATATTGGTTTGAGTTGCTGTATAAAAACAAATGTGTCTTCTACGTAGATAGAGAGTCAGTTGCTTGCTTGCATCCTTGTGCTGGTACCCCTGCTATTTTGATGGAGTGACCTCAACGATAGCTTCGTGACAATAAAGGGAACAATACAAAAGAGCTATCGTCCTGCCCTCCACCTTAGAACCAACTCTGTAAAGTCGCCGTATTGTGAAATCCGATGTTGCAACAAGTCATCTTCTGTCTGCTCGCTGGAAACTCAGCTCACACCCACATGACATTTTTTTCAAGCTGGCTAAGGGCTGCAATCATTAAGCTTATAAATCGTAGAGCACAGGCCAGGATTTAATGAGCAGAGGTGAAGAAAAAAGATTGCTATTTCATCTCAGTGACATTAGAACATTCACTGTGACCCATCTGTGTAATGTTAAAAAGCACGGGGGGGGGGACCTGTCTCAAGGAGCCGTGCAGTCCTTCCTGTGCCGGTCTGACAACACAGCCTGCAACACCATCTCTGTTTCCACAGCAGGAGCAGCGGGAGGATGCTGGGCACCTCTCCTGAGAAACAATTATAGCCGTGAACTTCAGAGGAGAACAATGATAAGCATGTGTTGCTTGGAAAAGGGGGGGGGGGACACCTCAGTCTTCTTACTGTTACACTATTGATCCCTTACATAATAAGGCACTGGATTACATAACATCGTTTTCACGCAGGATACCCCACCCCCACTACTGCCCCATTTTTCCCCACTTACACTCACTCACACACACACACACACACAACCACACACGACACACACTATATCACTCACTGCAGCTATTTTCATTTTATTTTTCTCTCCTTCACAGCAGTAACCTCATTTGGACCACTGGGTTAATTAAAGGGTCCACAAACCAGCGTAAGAGCCGCCATATGCTCTCGCCAACAGAAACTCCAGTGTCACAACCTGGAGGATCAGACATACCGGACTGAAAAACACATAACTGCCTTCTGCTCACCTCGTCCAATGTCATTAAATCCCTTCAATCTCCTCTAACAATAACAATTTAATGTTCATCATGTTGGGATTTTATAAAGCGTTAAAATAGCTATTCTGCTCTGCATCCCACTTAAGACAATATAATTATGAGTGGTGATTTTTCATGGAATAGCACATGACAGAGCAGGAGAAAAAAAAACTATTAAATATAGAATTTGAGGTTAAAATGCAAAAAAAAACAGGATGTTTAAATAAGAGTTACAGGCAAGGAAGCAAATATGAGCAATAGGAAATTAAAGATTACCAAAAGCCATCCAGCGGTACAAGAAGTGATTTGGAACATGATCCTGACTCTGGCAGACTGAGCTCCCGAGGCAAAGCAGCCCACAGGGGCGCTGACGGCAACAGCACCGGTCACCTTTCATTTTTAGTCCTGATTAAGGAAGAGCAAGGAGACGCTGAGCCCAGGCTTGGAGAGAGCTCACAGGCTCATCAGAGACCAAAAAAAAGCCGGAGCAATAGAAACCAGGTCACGCCGAGCCCCAGAGTAACAGACAGAATCGCTAAATCTTTCAAATGTGGCCAATATGGTTCCATGGTGCATAGAATGAGAAACGTTCAAATGCTGTGATGTGTCTTCACTGTGAAAAATGCAATTGTGTTTCTTGTATGTTTGTGATTTAAGAATTGCTTACTGGTTTTAAAATCCAGATTTTAAAGGCATGATTATGTTGACTTATACATTCTGTGTTATCAGTTACTATCTATCAGCTAATTAACGTGTTATTCGCTTACAGACGGAGGGAGTTGCTGTAGAAAACCCTGTTTCTCTCTTTTAAAGCTAATATTCACATTAATACAGAGGTTCTCCATTTATTCTTCTGCCAAGGACCTCCTTCAAGATGGAACACATTCTGGGGACCCCTCACTTATGCCCCCTGCAATACTTGTTAAAGACAATTTTTTTTACACTTATACTTTGTTATGTAAACAAACAGCACAAAAGAAGTGTCTTAGAAATATATAAAACACATGTATTAACAATATTTTCACCATGTCAACACAGATTACCCGTATTCCAGATAATTTCAATGGATGAATCAGGAAAACCTTTCACGGATCCCTGGGCGTCCTCAGCCCCCCATTTGAGAACCTACAGCATTAATTCATTTAAAGCTGCTCCATCAATAGTTTATAAGAACTGTAGATCAAATGACCACTTTTGCATAAAAAGGTCCACTTGTGCTAACAACCCCACAGGAAAGATCACTTCAGCTCTACAGACCCGGCTGCACAGTCACAATCTGGCTTTCTGGCTTTCTGTTTTCAATGCTACGATAGAGGCAGAGATACGACACCGGGTTACAATGATAAGTTGACAGGTTTTTCGTACTTTCCGATCTAGTAACAATGATGATGAACTGAACCCTCTGCATTCTTGGATCAATCTTCAATAATTGAATGTCCTACCATGGTTCTCACTTATTTTACCTCAGCTTCTATCTCTCTCCCTCTTTGCCGTCCCAGTCTTCTCCAAAGACTGGGTTCTTCTGCTGCGAGTTGAGATTCCGTATTTTCTCTGGCTATTGCACCATCCACCATTTTCTCTACCTGGAGAAAGCAACAAAAATCCAATGCATTATCCTCCTTCTGTTTTTCTTACACAGTGGCAGACAAACTTTGCTTGTGCTGTAAATCAAGTCTTGCTTTTTGGCCGGGTCTTCACCTGCTGGCAGAGAGAAATGCAAAATGAAAGTAAGGCTTATAGGGAACCAATCTAAAAGACAAATGGCATTATAGTAGTAAAATAGTAGCAAATAATATCTAAGATTCCAAATCAAAATGTGGCTGGTATGATTTTCAAGTAGCTCCATTCTAATATATAATTATATGAATATATTATATACTTCTTGATATGTCAGGACCTCCTCACAACCTATTTAACATGCTGTCAGCAGTGAGCACCACTTGTCACTGCCCCCCCGCTGGGGCCTCATTGTGCAGTCGAGACTCAGGAGAAAATAAATAGAATTAAAATGAATGGAAAATAAAGAGATGTGGCGTCTTTTCTCTTATATGTGCAACTCATGTAATGAGGGTCATAGTGCCCTGGGCTACTCCACTGCACAGACAGGGAAAATAATTTAATTCATGAGTGTGGGGAGGAGTAGTAGCTTTCCATATCAAAGAGGATTGGGAGCATTTTGTTTGAGAGGCACATTTTAAAATTCTACAAATTCAATATTCTCTTTTTGATTAAAATTCCGAGCGTCTGCCCGGCCTCTCCGCCCCGGCTGGTGTGTCGAGGGTGTCTTTAGACAAAAGGTAGAGCGCTGGATTCAGCTCCTTGAGGCAAATGCCAGCTTCGAGTGTTCACTGCAGCAAGAATCTTTTAGGGGGTGAAGTGAGCAAAAAAAACAAATAAAACTGCAGACAGCAAATCCCAAAAGGCAAAGCGGGGTCCATGATCCATGTCGAGCTGAGAGGCGCAGCAGCGTCCGACAAGGGGCTCGTGTTTTAAGTCTGATCCTCTCTGTGTCACGGCGCCGGCTGCGACGGCCTCAGCACGGCAGCGCTCGCTCCTCCGCGGGATTTCCACTCGCCAGAGCAAACGTCTATCAGATCAGACACATTAAGACGCTAATTGTCCCCCTTGGGTCGGACTGTTCATTATCTGAGCCAGTGCACAGGACTCAGTGAAGCAGGAGCAGAAATAGAGGCCATGGCAGGCTGACACACACAAGCATGGTCAGTGGCTCTGTAAAGCACAAACAGGCATCAGCGCAGACAGCCTGTGGTTGTACCGAACTTCCAAGCTGTGCGTGGTTTCCCTCGGTAAACAAGAAGTCCCTCTGTGAAATGTCGAGTGCGGCGCTGCAATTACTGGCTACGGTCTGGAGTTTTTCTTTCCAGAGTACACAACCTGCTAGCGACAACATTCTGTTTCACTTTTGTCTGACGCCTGAAATGATGCATTTTGCAAAAAGGCCCGGATGAAAAAAAGCCCTTTCACACAGAGGAAAGCCAATGTTTGCAATGTGAGGCGTATTGTTAGTATTACACCGCTCGCATTAGTCCGTGTAATCCAGCAACTGGAATTCTTTGAAAAGAGTAACACCTTTTATTCATGGCGAGAAAAAAAACAACCTTCCCCTTCTCCTGTAGCATTAGCAGGAGCCATGTTGGAGCCCGTCCAAATAGAAGACGCACTGGCAGGTGAACGTTTATGCCATTCACTCCTCCCCGGCAGGGAACACAACAACGGACCCCATCCCCTTTGAGCTCCAACAAATAACTTTCCCCCTACTTAGCCAACGTGTGTCTTTATTTCCCTCACACAATTGAGTCATGATGGGATTACCCATTGTGTGTACAGCTGCAGTCACAGGATTAGGGATGACTGGGGATGATGGCAGAGAAAACGCCATTCGAACCAAACGCACAATGCCAGACACGGGCTCTGCAGATGCCAGCATGGAAAGCTGCTCCGAGCACCTGAGATACGCCGAGTGTTATCCACAGATGTGAAAATATTATTATGTGTTTCTAGGAAAGACGTGGTACGTGTTCTAAATACAAGGAGAGGGAGATTATAACAAACCATTTCTCAGTGTGGCTGCATCATGTTCCAGGTATTCTAAATGTCGGAGTCACACGTGGCTTCTGTGTTTTGCAGCTTGCGTGCAGAACACGTCATGTTTTGGCATCACCACCTGTCAGGCTTTTCTCCTCACTCCTCTGTGACAACAATCGCACACAATGACTGCGGGTGCGTGTTCGCCTGTGTGCGCCGGCAGAGGAGGTAAGCAGCGACTGTCAGAAGTGACACGTGATGACTGGGGTTTGCAAGACACACCATTATGATGGTTCTCACACCTCCGGCAAGCACGTGTGTGTGTGTGTGTGTGTGAGAGAGAGAGAGAGAGAGGGAGAGCCATGATAACAGGGTGCACCTCGCCTTCACATCCATCTTGTACGACAGAGCCGCACATCTCCGCTGGCAGATGGGCCTCGTACGAGTGGAGCAGCGCAGCCGGCGTCATGGGAACGGCGTCTGGCACCGCTGTTATTACACCTCACGACAAACTGGTAATTTAGTGTAATTCTAGTCAGTGTCACAACAATGCCGGTGTGCATTTTGAAAAGCTGTTATGTTTTTTTGGGAGGCGAGCGAGCGAGTGGATGAGCCCCAGCAGACGGCAGTTATTTGGGGTGATATGCTGGACCCCCGGGAACTGGAGTCACGCTGAGAGGCAGAGACGTAAGAAGTGGGCGGGCGGGCGGGCGGGCGGGCGGGGGGGGGGAAGGTGATCACCCGTCCCCACGGCAGCACAACACTGTCATCCGTGTGGGTCTAGACAGGGGGAGGGGGCAGGGACGCCAAGGGAGACCCAGTAGATGGGAAGAAGATTGAGAGTCACTCATCATCACACATGTGCCCACATCATCCCCCTCCTCCATTACAACCAGCACCACCCACACAACTAAGAGCACGTTCGGAATACACACACACAAACACACACACACACACTAGCCCCTGCAGTGTGTCAGAAGAGCTTGTCCGTAATGGGCGAAAGCAGTGAATCAAGCACTTATCCGGAGCAGCCGTCCTCTATAATACAGTACTCACAGTTCGAGCAGACATTCAGAGAAAGTGGTTAAAAGCTTATGCAAATTGTCATGTTTCAGTGTCTACATCCTGATGCAGGCTTTCTGCCGCTGACAGGTCACAGCGTGCACCCGTCCACGATTTGGATTTCTCAGATACAATAGGAAAAAGGCTTGTTTTCTGCAGGCTCTCCCTGGGTAAGGGGATTATTTGTCATGAGCACACAATGTACAATGTACTGAAAGTGTAATAACAATCCTGTGCTGTAATAAGTGAATATAACCACATCCAACCTGCCTGCAGTATACAGCGGCTGAGTGATACAGCTTGTCCGCCACGCAGATAGAAAAAGCTTTGGCGTGCAATTACTAAATTAGTCGCAAAATTAATTTCAACCCAGTGAACTGACACAGAAACGCACTGAACAGCTAATCTGGGAGAAGGAGGGCTAGAAATCCTCTGGAATTTAGAGTTTAATGGATTAATGATGTCAAAGCTCTCGAGTGGATAGGACTGTAGTACAAAGTATAACTCTGGAGGAATTAAATTGCTTCAGGGGAACGTCGGAAAGGAAGCCCGAAGAGTCGGCCAGGGCAGTGGCAACTGAGCAAACGACTTGTGCTGATGGCTGTGCAGTGCAAACTACCCATGATGCATCAGAGTTATTGTTGTGTGTCGTTTATTCTTCTTGCCTTGTTTTACTTCCCATGAAGGGTCTGTGAATGGGGGTATGAGTCAGCAAAACAAGCTTCCCGTCCAAATTGATATGGTTTATTGTTTTCTAAAAGCCCGTTCTGTTTCATGTTGGGAAATCCACACCTACGACGTCACTGATCAGTCAGCAGTGATTAGTCAAAGCTGAAGAGTCGAAATGAAAGGAATTCTTAAGGCCGGTGCAGGGTTCTGCAACTCCGTTTGCGGCTTTTCACGCAGCTGTGTTGACGGACTTGTTTTAATTTATGGTTCTCCAAGGGTTGCGCATGTTGCAAAGCAATTCACCGCCAGACCACTAGGTGGAGTAACGTTTTTTGTCGAAAACGACCTTAGAGACACCTTCTTTGTGTGTGGCAGTCGTCGTCGACTGTTTATTTACATCGCCACTGCTGCTCCTCATAGCCTTTTTCTGGCGGACAAATTTGTCCCTGATCTTCCTCCACAGCTTCGTACACTCGTCGACCTGCAAACCGACGTTAGCCGAGATTTCTTTCGAGGAATCGCAGGCCATCTGCGCGTCCTTATATTGAATTTATTCCGGTATACAAGTGCAGGGTTTCCCCCAGTGCTGTATAGGCCTGGCGGGCCGCCAGGCTTCCCCCCCCCCCCCCCCCCCCGCCAGGCTAAGCGTCGATTGTTTTTTTTATTTAAAAAAAAAAAAAAAATCCGTCACTCGCGCACATCAACAACACTTCACTTCCTCATTGAGCCCCGATCAGAGACATGGCCCCGATCCCAAAGCAACCATCCTATTGGTCCAAACAGTCACATGTCCCACCCAGACCCATTCACTGACCCTCGGACATCAGAACGCTCCTTCAACAGTGTTTTAATGAACATACGTCACCTTCACTGACCGTCAGACATCAGAACGCTCCTTCAACACAGTTTTTTACTGAACATAAGTCAAAACCAAACATAAACATAAACCTAGTCCGTTACACTATTAGGCTGCAGCTATTTGGTTTTATTTATTTAAAAATAGGGTACCTCTTATTTCATACATTTTCCACAAATATGAGGAGGACTCAAATAGCCCTACAAAGTTCTGTGTTTAATTTATTTCAAAGTAGGCCGACACTTGCCTGTGTATTTTGTTTGTTTGTTATTTTCTTGCTTGTCTGTTTGAGTAGCTGGCTGAAAGCAAAGAAGTAGTAGGCTTACCTTTTATTGGTAACCAAACTGTTACGGTTCATTGTTTCTGAAATAAGAGGCCTGACTGCTATGTTAATGCAGCACAAAACAAAATGTAAACAAAGGCTCAAATATTAAAGTGCAAAACTGTAGGTTTAAACTAGCAACTCCAACGTGATAAAAATAAATAAAAAATAGGGCTTATAAGTTAAGTCAGCAGTGCAACTCAAAAAGATATCAAAGTATCTATTTAACCCCTTTTCAAAATAAACAAGTTAGGTGTGCATATTAAACAAAGTGCAACCTGTTTAGAGTATAAGATGGTATGATATATGGTGTCCAGCTCAAAATCCGATTCAACCCCCCCCCCCCCCCCCCCGCGGGTGCCTTCTAGCAGCCCTACCACCAGGCTTAGCAAGTTTTCTGGGGGAAACCCTGCAAGTGGTCATACTTTCGGACCTCTTCTGCCAAACGCTCTTCTATTTTGTCCATATTCGTTCTTCTAAATCTTCCCATTTCTGCCTGTATTATGGGGCATGGTACAGGCATGCCCCCCGCCCCCCCCCCCCCCCCCCCCCCGCCATGAGAAGAATAGGTCAGTATTTTAATGAACCTGGAACTAAACTCTGAATTAATCCTTTTGGCGGGAAAAGGTTTTGTTGGAAAGCTACTCTCTGTTAACACAGTTAATGTCAACTTTAGCATAAAGGCTCTTGGGGGAAACAGTTATGTAAAACCCAAGTGTTGGACGAAATAGTGTCCGACTGCTTGCGCCAAAAGACTAAAGGTCTCTGAGGAAGAAAATACACTCACACCCCCAAACTGAACTCTACATATACATAGAATGACATGCACTAATATGAGACCATGTGTTTTGTGGGAAAAAGTGACTCAAGAGACTAAGTGAAGGTCGAACAAAAGGCCGGGATTTGCTGAGAGCATTTCATTGGCAGTGGAGCTGACAGGGTAGAGACATGTTAGACATCCACATCATATGGGATGGATGGTAGAAAGGAGAAAGATTCCTGTGTTAACACCATGTGAGCAGTCAGGACTGATGGTGTGATTGCATCATTGGTCATATGGGGATTGCTTTGATGATTTAACAGCATGTCGATTAAACCCCACTGGACTGTGGGTTTTGAGCTTTAAGGTGTCTAGTGATTTCTAGACAAGGGGATAAATTTGAGGTTTCAGGAGCAAAATCTCTTTCCCAGTCACTATTGCAACTTAAATAAGGGGTAAATAAGCTTTTTCACTTCATTCAATGACCATGTAGTTAATAAACGCATAAAAAAGAAAAGTTGAGTACACGTTAAAGATTGAACTAGCATTTTCCTTAAAATTTTTTAGTTTAGTGTGATGTTACTATAAAGACATTGGTATTATGTTGAAAACTCCGCTCACTTTGCAACTTCACTCATCACAGAACCCACTTCCTTTAAAACCCATTTCAAAATAAGAGTCACTACCAACAGCCAACTACCCGCTTAGAACAGGAAATACAAGTCAACCCTCAACAATAATGTCATTAAATAAAATAGCTTATTATTATTATTATAATGCCGATATTATTTCAGTATAGCAATATTAGGCACCTTTTGGGATATATATATCACAAAACAGGATAACAAGAGATATATTTAATTGCTCAAAAAAAAAAAGTTACATGACAAGTCCTGTCATTGAGAGTCCATTAGCAGGTGACAATGTAGAGACCTGTGTGCCCCCTCCAACTGATCCTGCTCTTTGGCCGCCACAAGTTTTAGACGCAGATCGTGTTGAAATAGTACGAAGAGGTCCATTTAAAATCCAATCAAATTTTAATTTTCCAAGGGGACTAGATGGAAGGGCGTTTAATAGTAGCCTACAATTCAAAACACTCTCAAATGGAGAGAAAAACATGAGAAGTTTGCTTTTTTACTCGCCACAAAGCAAAGCTGTGAAGATCTGGGATGACTATTTAATTTCTACTAAGATTTTGCACATCCCAATACTTGTGTGTATGTATGTTTTGGCTGTTCTGTGTACTGTGTTTACAAAGTAGCTTTTCCTTTTTCGTTTTAATAAAATGTTTAACCGGGGGGGGGGGGGGGGGCATCATAAAGGAGTTATGCTTAGAGCACCAAAATGGCTAGCAGCGGCACTGCATCAAGGGCTCCTGCAAACACTTTCATCCACGTTTTAAACTAATTCAAGCCTTAATAGATAGACCAACAAGTTGAAGTCAGGCAGATTAAATTCTGACATTTCTCAGAGGAACGTTAGCTACAGCAGATTTCATTAACGTTTGCAGGCCATGCACAGACGTCTCTTTCATTTGTAAGAGGTTATTGCTAATGGTCTTGGTGGAGGAATGTGCTCTACTGGGAACCATTCTAGTTACGTAATGGTAATGCCCTGTGGATGGTGGATGGACCGACAGGCGGACACTGCCATTCATATGCTGCTAACGTTGCAAAATGTATCCTGTATTTTTTATGAAAAGCTGTAAGTAAGTCGACTTGAACAGAAGATCTTAATTTTTCTGACATCAGCGAAGTTAATTTAAAGTTGCTGCATCAGAGCTATCCCCAAAATATATATGTACCGGGTGACCTATTCTCCTATGTATGAGCTGAGGGCTGACATGGTATCAACAGGATCCAGTACAAGTAAACTGGAAGTGAACATGAGTAACAACATCCTCCTACACACCCCAAAACTGAAGGAGAGAGAGGTTTAATCAAGATGCCCTCAGAGAGCTTCACTCTATATATCAATTAAACATATAATATATAACTTCAGCCACTAGGGGTCCCTCAATCAAACAATAACAAAAAATCTAGTTTAATGACAACGGGAAACAGCTTGGGATCCTGGGAGTTGTAGTCTTCAACACCATTGCTTACGACAATCTACCTGACCCGGCCAGACACCTAATTCACCTAATGAAATAAAAACTTGTGACCAATTATGAATGACCGATACAAATAGTGAAAGAGAGAAACAGCCGACTGGCTAGCAGAGCTGGGAAAAGCAGATTTGAGGCATTTAAAAGTCGACCCAAATGAAACGTCCAGTTACTTTGAATAAAATGTTCGATTTCTCTGGGTTTGAACATTGTTGGAAACATTTTGGATGATGTGAGTACACGAGTCAACAAAATATAAAACAGTGTATACTGCAGGTATATTAGGTAGACTGTAGCTTGTAGCAGATCCCCATATAGAGAGATATGTGACACAGAGGAAAGAAGAATTGTTGGAATAGTGTTCAGAGCAGCCGGATGCCTGAGCTTCTGTCTCAGAGGGATTACGTGAACATACCTTGACCTCATTATCTCAATCTCTGGCCGCGTTACTATGATCATCCGACAGTGGAACATTATACATATGACAGAAAATGAAGAGAACCCTAATATGTCCCCTTTAGTAGCAACTTCATTCCTCTTGTTACATATCAGCAGGTGCATCTCTGTTCCCCCTGTTTGGTTGGAAGGAAAATAAGCCGCTCTGTATTTATAAAAACGAGAAAAAAGGTCAGACATATCAGCCAAACACAACCTTGCTCGGGGGGGGGAGCGCATGTGCAGTTTAACCTGGTCCTTTCTAATTCCTGTTGCGTGCTGTTCTCACCTGGTGAGTGTCTCCCCAGGGAAGGTGACAGAGGGCACGGGCGCTGGGTGGAGGGCCTGATGGGAAAACAGAGGCCCCTGGGCACAAACTATGACAACAAACACCATCATCATCTTCATCCTCATCATAATAATCACCAAATCTTCATCTACAGACCCCCCCCCACCCACAATGTATGTAACCGTGGCAACAGGCGGAGGGAGAGGGCGACAGTCACCCTCGATGTTGGTGCACAATGTCAGCGTCAGTACAGCGGCCTTCAGACTGCCTCTGTGAAGGACTTCCTTCTAACCAGCAATTCATGAGACAATGTCATCTTATCCAAAACTTAGAACAAACTGATGATCACAGATCTACGGAGCTGAGCAAAATAACAGAAGCAAAAAAACGATTTTTTTTCTCTCTTGGTAGTTTTCCTGCTTGTCATTTTTCCTAATGTGTTTCCCTGTCACGTTACATCATTTTTCCACTGTTTGTTCCAAGCACTATAATTCACAATTACAAAGGCAGGTACACAAGAGAGTCATATTCATTTAAATATGATTAGCACATTAGAGAGGCACATGAGACCGAGCAGTCGCTGGCGGTTCTGCTGCTGAATGAGAATCGTTTGAGTATATCAACAGTGCAGCCACAGACATGAACATTGGATCAGTAAATGGATCCGCTTCAACAGACGAGAAGTGAGATTCAATAAAAGCATATTTTTCAGAAGGGTTCTTGTTTAATAAGGTTTTGCCAATTTTTGTCCTTTAAGTGTTCTTGTAATATGATGAGGTCATGAAATTACTGGAATAAAGTCATGATATCACAAGGACAAAATCTTAATATCACAAGAATAAAGTCAAAATATATTCATATATTTTACATATATATATATGTATTTGAGGAAAAAGTGGAAAATGTTATGCTATGGGTCATTATAAGGGGGTGAAATCAAAAGGTCAGCCTGTTGCCAACTTAATTCATAAAATCTATAATTGTTTTCCCTTCAAAGTGACCCCAATGCTCCTTTATACAAAATAATTCAAAACAGACGACTGGAAATGGAATTAACTAACCAGTTAGTTAAGAATAAATCTCTCTTTCCCATAGTGAGCTTTGAGTTAGGTATTTGGAAATTATTTATATGTTTTCGTTACTGCCCCTGACTAATTTCAGAAGTAATCTGGACTTCAGGGTTATGGTTATGTGTTATTTGATGTACAGGTTAAGGGGGGGGGACTGGGGTCAGGACCCCTGGTTTATGGCCTGAGCGATCAACAATCTGACTCTATGGATTTGTGGCCTGTCAGAATTTTTTGGTCGGCTGTCGGCTGCATTATGAGCAGTTCCACAGTCTGATTCCCTCACAGCTGCTGTCAGAGGATTCATCATTAACCGTACTGATCTTGTTTTAACGTCACTGGGACCAAGTATGTTGGGGCTCAAAGTCCTGATTGAGACAGTGTTGTGACTAGGGTTGCAAAGGGGCGGAAAGTTTCCGGTAAATTTCCGGAAACTTACCATGGGAAGTTTAGCTCGGGAAATTTGGGAATTTTGAAGAAAAAAAAACCCCCACAACATTTCCAGTTTATTCCCGTTAATTCCCGTATATTCCTGTTAATTCCCGTATATTCCCGTTAATTCCCGTTTATTCCTGTTAATTCCCGTATATTCCCGTTAATTCCCATGGAAAGTTTCCAACTTTGAATATTCCCGGAATTTTGAAACCCTAGTTGTGACATAAACTAAACTTAAAGGGGAGAAAGTTGAAGTAAATATTGTTAGGGCAATCCTTTCTAGGTATAATAATTTGTATCGATATTGTCAAAGGACCTGAACTGGACGAGATGGAGGGAAAACTGTGTTTGGATAAAGCTGATGCTCTTCGGCTTCACATGGCTGGAGCTCATCTGCTACACAGGCAGGTTTTGTGGTAAGTGAGCTGAAAGCTAAGAAGCTGCAACTTCATTCAGAAGGAAAGTTTGCGAAGGAGCCGTGTTGCTGCTGTGAAGCTGCAGGAAGCAGACACAGTGAAATTAATCCAAATTGTCACTTTTTGTCAAAGAACTGTTGGAGAGCGGATTATTTATTTATTATATAAAAAAAAAAAAAAAAAAAAAAAAAAACATTGAGTGACACTCCAGGAAACTTCCCGTTTTACTCTCTGAACTGCAATGAAACAAGAGACATGTCAAATACCTCCCATCTACTCGTCTGTCTGTTTGACATGATGGAGGACCAACTGTCTTTGGAAACCAATGGACTTAGGTGAGGATCTGTTGGAGCAAGTTGAATTAGTTTAAATCAGTTGTAATTTGTATCATTATCGTCTGATACCATCACTTTAGTGGTCTGTCTAAAATGGTACTTTAAAGAGGCTGGATTTAGACCAGTTTAACCTGACATTAAGACTGTATGTAAACATGGAAGACATGATAGCTCTCAAAAGTGAAGCCATACGTGTCTCCATCGAACCTTAGTGGCAGGTTGCAGTCATAAACCTTGCCTCCTCTATGTTAGTGGATGGGACTTGGAGCAAACTAAAATGTCAAAAAGACATTTTTCTGACAAATATGTTTTTTGTCATTTTAGGTATCACACTGATGTTTGTTCAAGTGTTCATCTTTCTGATAATAGATACTATTAAAACACTGTTATCCCAATAATCAATCAGTCAATATTAAAACTATAAACCACTTTACCTACACACTGACACATCACATAAACTAGCTGGAGCTGACAGTTGGCACCATCTGCACATTTGGATGAAAGGGAAAGATTTTGGGAAAACGTTGATCGTGGTCGGGGGCTGTGTGGCACTAAAACCAGGAGACAACTTTCTGTCACCTGTGAGTATCAACATATCCAATAAAATATTCACAATCACTACATATTTGTTGTCATTAAGCAGCATATGCTCATTTGACTTTGACATTCAACAGTTTCACACTGAAATTAAGCTGTTTAGATTTTCAAATGTAGCTGGCACTGTTTGGCTCAGTCTGGATTTATCTCTCATGTAAGTGGAGCATTGTCTTACATTTAACCATCAAATCACAACATTAGTAATCACTTCAACACTGTATATTTAAAATTCACACACTGACACGTGTGTCAAACGGTCAAGATGTGTCAGGATCATGTGTGTCTACTACAATATGTACAATGCCGCTCAATCTTTAATGGAAAGAAAATGCGGGATGACATGTGGGATTAATAAACAATCGAGATGACGGTGAGATGTGGTTTCAACCATCTGGAAACATGACACAGAGGACGAGTTCGGCTCCGGTCGGAGGCACAAACCGTGTAAGGTCACCTTTGGCATCTGGCCTGTGACTCATTCATCAGCGAAGGAAAGGTTAGGCTACATGCTTCTGTGAAAGTGCACGTCATGCATGATCATTCTTCACTCCAGGCTGAATGGTGTGCATCCCATCCCGTATTTAGTCAACATGTCACATCTTATCTGTGTGTACGTGTGTGTCTCAGCTGCGTCTCGCCCGCGTGGGCTTCGCGTGAGAACACAGCGCGACCCAGTGAACGTGGACTCAATATTGTACGTCCACGTCTGCACCTCGTCCCAGCGAAAGGCAGAAGGCACGAGTGTGTTTGTGAAAGCATATCCATCATTGCACCTCGGGCCCGTGTGTCGGCCGAGCCGCGATCTCAGGGAACACCTCGTGTTTCCGTGTGTCGCATTCAGGCAGCAGCAAATCTCGGATGACAAGAGAGGCGCCGAGGAAATAAGTCCATGAAACATTAAGCAGAAGCTTCCCTGGAGGTGACTGTTATTCATATACGCACATCTCCGAACCAGAGGCTTATCAAATGTGGCACGTCTGCAGCAGCTTTTTCAGCAGCTACTCCAGCCCCATGCACCCAGTTTAATCACAAGAACTGGGGGACTGGGACTTCTGCGGCGGTGGGTTTACCGAGGGTAAGGCATGGCCGAATTGATTTCAAGTGGCTGCCAACGTCTTATCGGCCTCTGGCTAAGCACCCTGCTAAACGCCCCTGTCAGAACGCCACTGTAGCCCGACCATGGACGAGATTTAACTGCTCCTAAATCACGACGACCAGTGTGTTTCGCCGTGATGTCCGGCGACTGGAAGCAAGTGCGGCAAATTGGGTCATAGAAAGATGAGTGGTGCAATTTGAAGAAAAGAGGAAGGAAATGAGCAATAACACTCGTGAAGATGAAGGCGGAGGGAGGGGACGGGGGAAATCTGTGACAGAAATTGTAAATCCGCGTTTAATGTCGCGGCCTCGAATGGTATCCGCAGAACATCAAAGAAAACCCCCCCTTGCTCCCCTCTCACAAAAACCTAAGAAAGCAAAGCACTCAGAGGATTATTCTCCACCAATCGCATCGGCTCAACACCGACGGGATCCTCCACCCTCCCACACCGAGAGAGAGGAGTACGCATGGTGAGAGAGAAAGAGAGGAGAGAGCTATAGGGAGGCCGGAGGAGGAGAAGGGAGAGGAGGGTGAGAGCGGTGGGAAAAAAATATATATAGCTAGATGTGTGAGTCAATCAATAACCAAGTGTGGAAAAAAGTGAATTAAAGTAGAAACAAGGTAATTGAGTGAAAGAAGGAGAAAATTAAGGTTAGAGGGTTTGCCCTTTAAAAGGACAGGTAAGCATTCAGAACTGGCACTAGTAAAGAAACACACACACACACACACACACACACACACACACACACACACACACACACACACACACACACACACACACACACACACACACACACACACACACACACACACACACACACACACACACACACACACACACACACACACACACACACACACACACACACACAGGTGAGCCTTGTCCTCTTGGCCTCCAGAACATTTTCAGTTTACATACCTTTTTTTCCCCAGACTGGTACGAGATCTCTGTGACCTTTGACTATTGAAATTCATCCCTCAACAATCTCTGAAATCAGTTCATCTTTGAGTCCAAATGACAACTGGTCAACATTGGAAGAATTTCACTCAACAAAGACTTGAGAAGGCCACTGTGACTTTGACCTTTTGACCCTGAGATATTACATATACCTGGTTGCCGTTCTACTTTGTCCCTCCCTGTTTCAACGCCTCTGGGTGGTGCAAACACAGCCGAAGATGTTTCTGTGCCAGTTAAAAATGTTTCAACGTGGGAGAAAGGAAAGAAAAAAGCTCCTTGACTTTTTTTCTTGGCTGAATCGAGCATTACATCATAAACACAGGCGAGAGAAAAAGAAACGAGCGAGAGATGTAATTGAAAGATTCCAGACGAGTCATGAGATCAATCAGAGGATGAACTAATACACGTAGCTCACAAGGTCGGTGGCTTTTAGAGCAACTGTTGATTGGTGCTTTAGCTCAGTGACGGTAAGCCGACCTTTTTTGTGTTAAAATTGGTGACTGTTCCTTAATAAAGTGGAAAACAAATTGGAAAGTAAATTCTGCAAGAAGACTGTAGTTCATTTCGACATTCTTCAGAAAGAGTCACATGAAAGAGTGAACCAGCCGACGCGAAAGTATAAAGCAGACACCTGTACACCGAAATAAAAACACATTCAACAGCACACTGAGAATATTCCGGGCCATAACAGAGCTCAGATAAAAGCAGAGTGCCTGAGTAAAGAGGATTGCAGCTCTGCATTTACAGATAATCTTTGGGACGAGGCGTGGCAAAGAGAAACCCAGGAATTCTGTTAACAAAATGAAGGGGGTGGGGGGGGAAAGGGAGCATCAGGCACGCTTATCTCTGAAAGGCTCCCTCTACCCAACCGGGTCAGATGAATAAAGAGGTTTTAACCCAATTTCTCACATCAGCCAGCACTCTGACCGTGCCTGACCACAGCCAGAGACAGCGTGTGAGAAGGTAAATAGAAATGCACCCAGTGTTTCTGTTTGAGAAACAGCTGGAGCCATTCCATAAATGCTTTCGGTCGAGGCAGCACATCAGAAGATCCCGCTCTTCAAACGCCGTTTCAGTCAGTGTTCTTTTCTTTTAACGATTAAAAACACTTCGAATGTGCACCACACAACAGCAAGTAGGTTCAACTGTGTCTCTCCTCCTTGTTTCAGTCTAACAAGTCCATTTAATAACAGAGCACAAACAAGGATAATAAGGACGAGCAGCCTCTGCGCCAGGAAAGACTAAGACAAAAGCAAATGAGCTGGCGAGGTTGGAAAAGCAGCGTTAGCCCTTGAAGTAATTTACCTCCATCCTGAGTAATGACTCATCGCATAGAAACTGATGGTGATGTTAGATCACAAACCACTGGGGTTGTGTAAAGATTACACTGCCCCCTGCTGCACAAAACAACACTTGCATAAGACAGGTTACTACAGTTTCCTGCAGACCAGGAGAAATTGCTGTATATTTACTCAAACTACTTCCACATGAACGTGTACCTGCTTGTGTGTGTGTGTGTACGTGTGTGTGTACGTGTGTGTGTGTACGTGTGTGTGTTTGGGCGCACAGCCGCCAAAGGAACACATTTAACCTTTTTATAGGTTGAAGGAAATTGCTTAATGAATCATTTCCCAAATAAATCAATGCAAAATATCACTCAGCCAATAAGGAGAAAGCACATGAATGCCATTACTTCTGAAAAGACACATCATATATTCTGTGACCCATCCAACTCTGACTGGATTTCCGTCATGTTGCCATTTCTTTCCGTGATGGCTGTCCTTGTAGTGTCTGTGGATCTTTGACCTCCTTAGACGTTGTTTTCACCCATGTCTGTTTGTTGTTTTTTAAGTAAAACTACAAAAATTGATTTCCACCAAACTTGATGGAAGGATGGCGCCTGGGAAGATATGTTAGGATGAAGACTCCGAGACGCCGTTGGCTGAGGTTTGCACTCCACTGAGTACTATTCTAGTTTTAGTACCATTCTGTTACTACAGCTGTCAAACTCTTAACATGTTAAATGCATTGCATCTGTTGCTGAACTACATCAATCATCCGAGAAATCCAGAAGTATCTCAAAAAGCCATTCACTTAATTGGCTTAACACTTGCCATGTGTCTTTGTTGATGGCTGACGGAAGTGCAGTTTTGAATTTGGCACGACTTGGACCCAGGATGTGTTCATATAAACAGGCGTCCAGTGCTCAGCGACGGCTGAGACTCATCCACGTACGTGACGTTCTCTATCATGACAACACTGCTTCCAAATCAATGGCAAACTGGATTCTTCAGTGAGAGAGCTCCAAATTACATCACCACAGGTCAAACAAACAGCCCATTCCACAGCTATGTTCTGAGCAGGCACTGCACTGGTATAACAATACAAGCAGTCTAATACAAGTCGACAATAAAAAGCTGTTTCATAATGTTGTGTTCTCTGATGGATGAGGAGAACATTACTCTCCCCCAGGACTCAGGGTCAGTAACAGAACAATACTCCTGAGGCTGAGAGGAGGGGATCATCGACCTGCTGAAAGAACAGCAGTCCAGTGGATGCTCTGACAACCTATAGTTTCCCCAGGGTTACTCAGCTTTTACTCTGAAGATGAAACTGACAAAAGTAAAAGTATAATAAGTTGTTTCTAAAGCGACTCATTGGCAGAATGTTCTAAATTAGATAAAAAGAGGAGACAAAGAAGTGAGAAAGATGTTTCAGAGACAGAAATGTCTTCAACCAAGGGAGTGAATGTGTGTTAAATGTGGCATAAGCTCTTAAGGTGTTATTTAGGGAAGCTTCAAATAAACCTGAAAACATCAGGATATGCTACAATATTTCCAAACACAAGTGAAAAGCTTTAATCGTAAGCCGGGAAGACATTTCTTTGACTTGAAGTCTAACAATGCAAAAAGGTCAGATAGGAACGGAACAGAGAACAAAAGTGAACAGTGAGAGTGAAGGGAAAGTCTCATCGTGGAGCTTAAAGCTGCCTGTGGCTACAGAAATTAACATTGATGCTCTTTTAGAAAGAGTTTTGCAGTGAGTGAGGAGAAGTGGAGGCTTTGTAAGTTTGTCTCTTCTCTTCTGTCAGACAGGACCTGAGAGGCCAACTTTCACTCCAAACATCCCAGAGCTTTGCTCTGTTTTCCTGTTCATGAGGTCCTCTATGGTAGAGATGGGCAACGGTTCCCTCCTGTCCCTCCCTGGGACTTGAAGCAAGTCCACCACCGCGCAGCCGGGCTTGGGACGCCGGCGTCTCAATGCCCGTTTCTCTGCCCGGGTCTTGGGCTGAGGGAGGCCGTCGCAGATTCGAGAGCAGGCTGTGGTGATGCCACAGAAGGAAGGGTCGTCTGAATGTGAGGATCCCTCTGAGCTCCCCTCTGACAGTGAGTCTCTAAAGAGAGGCTGGAGGAATCTTTTTGAAAACGGTGTGGGGTTTGTGGTGATCGGCGCACCGTTACACAAAATGGCTCCATTACTCAGTTCTGAAGCAGCGTGGATGGAGGGTTTCAGAGTCTCCACTTCTTCAACGGGCTTCATCTTACGTCGTCTCCTCTGTGAGGGGAGAGGTTGAGGATGTGAATATCTTACAGCCAGTACTTCAAACTACTTAATTTTAGACTATTATTCTGCACTGTGATACATTTATTTTTACAAACCTTTCTGTTAGCTGGACAAAGACTCTGTGTGTCCTCGGCGTGCAGCATCTCAGCGCCTGTGAGCCAAAGAATGATTACATTTTTGCAAAACTGGCTATTATTCAAGATATATGATTATATCATTTATATTATTACCCATATAGAACTTAAGAACAACTCTACCTTCAGTGGAGTGTAACTGGAATGACTCAGAGTGTATCAATGGATAGGACGCTCTCCTCTTCAAGCCCGTCTCATCACCGGAAGAGAACTGCCTGTAACAAAAAGAGAAAAAACTGCATGTAGCTCCTTTCTAAAGACATGAGTCACAGCTGTGTGATCCCTCTGCGATATTTCTGATGAATACTTCTATCGATTAAGTGGATTAATGGGTGGAAGCTATTCAAGGCACTGTAACCTCTTCCCATTTGCTTTAATAGCCCATTTGGAGATGCCGCTCTGCTTCTACACATCCGCTGTCTTTGCCATGTTGTGTCAAAAACAAATTTCCCATGACTGACTGAAGTACATTGTACAATTGTTGACCCACCTCTCAGGGCAGCAGTAGGTGTAGCTCTTGGGTATGGGAGCCTCAGGTTCTGTGGCTGGGGGAATCGTGGAGATGCGGCAGTGGTTTGCACACAGCAACAGGCCGAGACACACACACAGCGCCAGACACAGCAGCAGGTAGTTCTGCCTGTCAGACACCTAGGTAACAGATTACAGCATTAGCAACACAGAGGAGATTAGTGATGTTACAAAATAGGTGAAAGAAACACAAAGCAAAAATCCAGACTCTAAATAAATTGGATGTTGAACCGAAAAACAAACTTGGTTGAGGTTTCTGTATAGCACTGCATTTATATGAAAGGGTTCAATGGAATTCACTCCCTGGAGAGGAATCCATATATTTATTTTCAAGGCAAAAGTGTTAATCATCACAGTATCTAGTCTGCTCCAGTAACTTTAGCACTAAATCATAATATAACATTCCCCTGAAGTCGCTATCCATCCGAATAGAGCTGGATAAATCTGCCCTCTCCTTTAAGGCTCTACAAGCTTGGAATGAACTGCAAGTCAGTCTTAACCTTTAATCCTTTCCCCCTCTTGACACTTTAAAAAACATTTTGCTGCCCATCTTGACCACTACTCCCTGATAGAGAAGATATTCTATCATAGTAGGCCCTTCCTGGTTAAATAAAGGAAACAATGCGTTACCACCTAGTGGGCAAAAGTTATGGTACATCCAAATGACGTGGTCCCATAAAAAGGGACCAAATTTACTCTGTTTAATCCCCACATGAAATACTCCTGTTCACACATGAAGGCTTTATGCCTGGAGTGTTGTATCTACCTCATTCTGCAGCTGGCTCACTCTGTCTGACAGGTTGAGAACCAGCTGAGTCACATTCTCCAGATGGCCCTGCAGCAACTGAATGGACTCAGTCTGACGCAGGTCCTATGGGGAAAAAAGGACAATGTCATTATGCAAGCGCACACGCACACACACAGAATGATAGCAAAAAGGTGCTTATTGACACAGCCAGCAGATGTTGGCTCTCATTCGCAGTCGTGTGTCTATACACCAGCTGATTTTGAGCCCTCCAAAAACTCCTGAGGGAATGATCTGCCTGTTAAGCAGTTAAAGGCTTCACTACAGTGCATTCACAGGTTTTTATAACCTGTCTCTGACCTCTGCAGGCAGTTCCTTGACCTTATGGCTTGGTTTTTGCTCGGATATGCATTGTCAGCTGTGAGATAGTTTATGACTTTCAAAATCCTGTCCAACACACAAATTAATGGGTATCCTCATATCAAGATGAAGAAAGGAAGGATATATAAATAAATAATATATGTATAAAAGATGATCAGGAAATGTAGGCACCTGAGCTAAACTTTCAGATGTCATAGCAAATAAAAAAAGTCAAAATATGTCAATTGACTTTTTGGTTCACCTATAGTCTCTAACTTTGATTTCAATTTAGCACTGGGAAGATTACAAACAGTGAATTTATTGTTGAACCTTTACAGCTCCTTGCTGCTGCTGGAAAGAGGCTGGTAAAAAAGACAAAACAATGAGCTAAAAGAAGATAAAATGCTCTAAAGAGCTGAGGAACATCAAGTGACAATTACCTGTGAGTTTGTCACTATGGGTTTCCCTTTTCACATGTAATATTTGATCCATTCCTTTTATAAAATTACTGATTAAAGCAGCTTTAATCCCTATGCCGACGAAAATATCTCCAATTTCTTTTGAATTCAGCCCAGTGAAAATTCTGAATAAATATGATTGAATAATTTTGGGACAGCTATCTCAGTCTCAGTCAGAAACTAAGTCTCTTGTCTAGACCAATATTCATGCCCTTTCATTGCTCACCTGTTCCTCTGCTATTCTTGAGGTGTTCTGGAGTTTTATGATGGTTTTGTTGAAAGCTTTCTGCATCTCCTCCATCTGCTTACGGTACCTTTAATCAAAACATGAAAGAAGACATCTTTAATATCACCTTCAGTTCATACACAAGGAGCAGCAGAGTGTGTCCTCATCCCTCACCTCTGACTTAGCTGCTCCAGGTAGCGTCCACTGAGCGACATATTCATCTCCAGGGCCTTAATGCGGTTGTTGAGTCTCATGAACACAGACTCCTTCTGACTGGAGCCGTGCATCAGGTTGCTGTTCTGCTCTGACTCATTGGGGGTCTCTGCATAGATGTCTGAGAGGGATGGTGAGGCAGGTGAGGGATGAGGCAGGTTACCACCTGATGAGGTAGAGATGTCGTCTGTGAGATCCTCCATTTTATTGTCAGTGATGACTGCAGGGCCACCAGAGGGCTCTAGTTCTGTGACAGGGTCTGGAGCTGGGTGGGACGGCTCTGTGGATGTGGTGGTCCTTTTAGGTACAGTTGGTGGGTCAGGCTGATGTTCTAAATGAACGGAGGTGGTAGGAGGTAGCAGCTGAGGATGATCTGTTTTGTCTGGGATTTGGACAGGGGTATTTAATTCTAACTGAGAAACATCAACATCAGGCTTTTCCTCAGTTGGCTCCACTGAGACATTGTCCACTGTTGCACTGACACTGGGCCTTACATAGATGGCGCTACTGAGAGAGACTGATGGCTCAGTGTACTCTGCAGCTAACACATCCAGGCTCTTTTCTGGCCTTTGCTCCTTCACTGTTTCCTCAGGAGGCGGCTGTGGCGTCTCCACAATAGGAGTCGGTTTGGTGGCAGATGAATTGGTGGCACTGGGTTTGGGGAGGCTCGACGTTTGACTGGGTTCCAGCAAAGGAGGTTCAGACACAGGCTCTTTATGAGATTCTATTGTGTCCCCCTGAGGCGGAGGGGCTGCTGATGGGCTGGCTCTACTCTCTGGCTCCTGCACTGAAGCATGTTCCTTTTTATGGAGCTGGTGTACCTCTGTGTGGTGCAGCTGAGGCTCAGGGCAGCCGGTGGGGGACAGCGGTAGGTGCCAGGTGGGTGTTGTAGAAGGAATCCTTTGCTTTCTATCCGTTGTTTGGCATTTCCTCTTTTTGGACAGCAGAGCTGAACACTGCCAAAGGAGGTATTCCTGGAAGGAAGCTGTACAAGAGCATGAAGAAGAAAATGAAGGAAGCAGTGCGCAGTAATTCTGATTATCTTGTCGCTTATGATTGTCCAGTTTTTCTTTTCCTCCATCCAATTCCTCTTCCTCCTTTTCCAGAAGGATGATTGAAGAGCTGATATGTTCTTCTTCATCTTTCTCTAAAGGTTTAATAATTGTTTCCTCCACTAGTGGGAGCTCTTGTTTGCTAGTTTCAGTATCAGATGTCTCTGGCTCAGGGGTCTCAGACGTTTCAGAGATACCCGGGTCTGGTAATATAACTGCTTCTTCAGAGTCTGGACTATGGAGACAGAAGAAAAATAAAGTATAAATTATACACATCGAAGATATGTTATGCAACGTTATACTATTGCTATTCACTTATTAAAACCGGCTACTGCAGCTAAAGAGCACTGGTCACTTATTTATTCAAAGTTCATTCATATTGAACGTATGTCCAAATCATGAGATGTGAAGCCGATAAAATGAACTGTTTTGGAGATATGCGAGCAACACAGAGATTTCTGAAATTAGTAGATGGAAGATAGATAGTTCAATCTGAAAAAAAAAAACAGCAACAAAACCAGTTCACTCTTCATCAGTTTATCATATATTTTCAACATTTTGCGTCTCTGCTTTAATATTTGATGTAGATTTGTTCCTCCTGGGCATGGATGTTACTCGTCTTGCACAAAATCTATAGAGATGTTCACAGAAGATTGTCTTCTGCTGCTCTTTGCTGAGATTTGTTGCCTCACCTTCCGCTTTAAAATAGAATCAAAGATATTCTACTCCGACAAGTCAGGGGGACACGGTTGGCAATTTCTGACCTGATCCCAACATATTTATTTTGGTTTCATCTGACCCAAAGAATGTGTTGCCAAAACTTATCAGGCCTCTTTTCCTGTTGTTTCAAAGTTGAATCTTGCAGTTTCATGCTGTTTCTTGAGAAATCGTTTTCTTCTTGGATGCCATCCACAGAGGGCGACTTCGGGCAATGGCATTCGCACTTTCTGATTGTCACTGTAACACCAATTTCTACAGATAACTCTAGGTCCAAGTCAGAAGCACTTACCCATTTGTTTTTCTATGTAAGGCTGTGAAAGTAGCAAACTGCACAGCCAGTGCAGCTTCTCTTGCTGGTAGTGAGGCTGTTCACATGCCTCCCCACCACTGCTGAGATTTGTGTTTCAGCTTATGTTCAGTAGCCTTCTGATGCTCTTGTACCCTCACCCATCTTTATGGAGTCTCACAGTCTGGTTTCTTACTTGCTCAAACATTTTCTTACTACATGGTTACCAGCACTGTAATATATATAACCTGAGCCACAAAAAGAAAAAAATGTGGGGTTCACAGGTAATTTTTCGGCCTTGTTAATGCATTTAGCCTTAACTGGAATTACATGTTTGATTGCATTGACCGCAGGCAAACTGACTTTTGATTGGTTGTAGTCTATCTAAGCAGTTTGTTTTTAAATTATACATACCATCAAATACACTTCAATTTTAAAAAAAGTGTTATCAGACAGTTTTGAATAATTTAAAATGTAGTTATGTTGCATAGGTGTGTACTCAGCTTTACAGTAGCTTTCTATGCTGACTTTCTATAAGTCATAAAACATCTGCAAATCAAGGCAATATTAACCACAATCATTCACTACAAACCTCAGGCTCTGCTCTCTCCCTGCTCTCTTCCTACCTCAATGGCCGCACTTATCGGATAACTTGGGAGAGGATCTGTGTGTGAACCTTGTCCTCCCACTACTGGGGTCCCTCAAGGTTCCGTCCAGGGTCCCCTCCTCTTCTCTCTGTACACCAACTCTCTCGGCTTTGTCATTCACTCACATGGCTTTTCCTACCATAGCTATGCTGGTGACACCCAACAAATCCTGTTTTTTCCCCTATCTGAAACACAGGTAGCAGCACGAATCTCTGCCTGTCTTACTGACATCTCTCAGTGGAGGTCTACACACCACCTGAAAATTAACCTCGACAAGACTGAACTACTTTTCCTCCCAGGTAAAGACTCTCCAAACCATGACCTGACAATTAACTTTGACAACTCCTCGTTAACCCCCACTCAGACTGCTAGGAACCTGGGTGTGACACTCGACAGCCAACTTTCCCTCACTGCCAACATTACTGTAACAACCGGTCCTGTAGATTCATGCTGTAAAACATCAGGAGAATACGCCCCCTTCTCACCTTCTTCTGGTCCAGGCTCTGGTCATCTCACGCCTAGACTACTGTAACTCCCTCCTGGCCGGTCTACCTGCTAGTGCCATCCGACTTTTGCAGCTCATTCAGAATGCAGCAGCTCGACTGGTTTTTAACCAACCTAAATTCACTCACACTACTCCGCTCCTCCACTACCTTCACTGGCTACCAGTGGCTGCCCGCATCCGTTTGAAAACATTAGTACTTGCGTACCGTGATCAGGTCAAGTCTACATCCAGGACATGGTCAAACGTTACACCCCAGTCCGTTCACTCCGCTCTGCTTCGGCCAAACGACTCGTTGCTCCCTCACTGGGAGCTAAATACTCATCAAAATCACGACTGTTTGCTGTCCTGGCTCCTAAATGGTGAAATGAGCTCCCCATCGACATCCGGACACCAGAAAGTTTACACATCTTCCGCCGCAAACTAAAAACATACCTCTTCGAACTATACCGTGAATGAAATTTTGAAACTAACAATTTAATAGCACTTAAATGGCACTGACTTATAGCACTTTGTAGTTTTGCTTTATTTTGAAGAAACTTTACTTTTATTGTTGTTGTTCTTGGTTTGTACCCTCTGGGTTGAATGCACTTATTGTTAGTCGCTTTGGATGAAAGCGTCAGCTAAATGAAATGTAATGTAAATGGACAATTGTATTTTAAAGCTATGCAGCTGCAAAGAACAGTTAAACTGTTAATTTTATGTGGAAGTGGAAGCTATAGGAGATGTTAGAAAACTCTTGACAGGTACTCACATTGAAGTAGGATCTGTAGAGGCAGTTGGAGTCGTGGTTTCAATCTGTGCTGATGGCTCAGTCATGTTCACTTCCTGGGATGATATATTGACTATACAAACAAGAAATTAAACATTATGACTTGCTGCACCAATTATTACTATTCACAAACATAAAGTAGTGACTGTATTTCCTTTATAAAACATTTGAGCTACAAGTGAGGACAGAGGTCCAGCTGACTGTGGGGCTCTTACCTTGCATCTCTGGGCCTCCACCGAGTACATTGACAGCAATGTTATTGACCATGTTCAGAATGACATCTGTAAAGAAAATGAAAACAGCAGAGTAACAAGTTAATAGAGTGATACAGGTCTACAGGTCTATATGCAGTAGAAATCCCTTTCAGCCAGACTAACCTTTTGCTGATCCGATTAGATTCTTGGATATCTGGTCTGCGTATTCAGATGGGTTATCTGTAAGAAGGTAGTTCCCTTATTAAAACACATTGATCTCTTAAACTACACTGTGTAAACACTACTTAAACAGTACCAGACAGGTTGTACTGTGTGTATGTTGTTCATCAGAATAACCTGTCTTGTTCTCACGATTGATGCAATCACATATGTAAAACATTCCCAGCTATATTATTTTCAGTGCTTACCCAGGTCATCTTCCTGATCATCTGGT
This sequence comes from Limanda limanda, assembly GCF_963576545.1. Taxonomy (NCBI): domain Eukaryota; kingdom Metazoa; phylum Chordata; class Actinopteri; order Pleuronectiformes; family Pleuronectidae; genus Limanda; species Limanda limanda. Next base: position 19,207,367 of record NC_083648.1, on the reverse strand, counting down.
CTTTCTGAGGGATCAGCTATCTCCTCATACTCTTCAACCATGCTCGTCCCAAACACCCTGGCAGCAAAAGTAAATAAATAAAATCTACAACCATTCACATGTAAAAGTGAAATCTAATCTGTTTTATGCAGCACCATAAATAGTCAAATTTCAAATCGCGTCAATGGGACAGAGGGTTATATTAAAAGCACCCAACACACACACAGGTCATTAAATACAGGAAAGACATCCAATAAGTAGTTTTAACATAAAAAACAGTTTTAATGCCAAGCAGCAAATGAGTGTTCTTGAGTTGAGTTCTGTTGATGAGTAATTTCCCCAGAGCAGGCAATAGGAACATTTCCTTCTTTCTAAATGACTATTATAATGAACAGTTGTTATATATGCGTTAGTTTCAATAATAAATCTCACTTCCTTGTGTGCAAACTTCGACCACATCTTTCTTTACATTATGCAGAAGTGAACTACAGCTAGTACTAGTTCTATGTGTAGCCACCTCGGGGACCACATCCCAAATATTACATAATATTACTTGACACCATCTACAGCTCATGCAGTATGCAACAAGCTATCATTTGGAGAATAGACTCCAAGCTGAATGATTTAATTTGTAATTTGAGATTTAAATAATATAACAGTAAAGACACCTCAATCAACAACAAAGACATACACATAATAGGCACAAAAGAAAGGTAAGACTATAACAGTATAACACATACTTAGCTTGGTAAAAGCTACATCTTGTTTTAATTGTCATGTTTGCTTTAGGGTAAACACAGTTTTTGACAACTCTCTAAAGTAAAAGTCGAAAATGTGTCATTTTATATTTCCATTTCCTTATTTGTTACGTACCTTATGAGACTGAGGGGACAGAAATGTTCAGAGCCAAAGTGAGAGACCAACTCAACCTAAAAAAAAATGCAAAAATGATTCAGATATTATGATCATGTGAAATGTGCTGCATTACACCCCACGCAAATCAGCACTCAGCAGTGGATGGGCATGTTACGAACAAACAGCAAAGCAAAGCAAAGCTGTTTTGTTTTGTTGTGAATTTCAGAGAAAGGGTTAAAGTTAAACTCCAGTGGACTGAATGGCAACAAGGTACTGCATGAGGAAATAAAAGAAACATCTCAGTATATGAAATGTTGGATCACCTGATGGAATATTATTGATTATTTGATTTACAACAGGTTGATTCAATTCATGGGTTATCAATTGTTCCTAATGTAACATGTAGAATGTTTTGAGTATTTGGGGTTAGCAAGTAGCACAGCAAGTTTAAGATCAGATTCTGTTTAAAGATAACCACACCAGTGAGACGAAAGAAAGACAAAGCACAACTCCCTCCATGTTTACTATCCAGCTCACACAAAAAATGCAGGCTAACCTTTATGTACTTGGTGAACATCTGAAGCAAGAGACATGGGAAAAAGGGAGAAGTAATTAAAGACATTCATGCATCCATTCACAACAGGAACATATGGTTTGTATTGGTTTTACTTGAGTCACTTCAGATTAAAATTAAGTCATTGACTCTGCAATTTGATCGTTTAATCTACACTCTTAAAATTGGCCTTAATCACGTAGGATGTATAATATGAACAATCCTGAAAATGAACTCCGTGAACCAATGTAACTGACTTCAACCGACCATTACTAATTAGATGAAGATGTCAAGACTTTCTGCAATACTGTCCCATAATAGAGTCTCACTCCACCATAAAATGACCAGACCACTTCATGGCAGGGGAAGAAAATACAAGTGAAGGAGGCAAAACGTCAATTCAAAGAGAGAGAAGGTCCTGCTTAAAGTAAGTGTTAAATTATTCACTTGGATTAGGAGATGACAAAGAAAAACATATTTGTGCTCACCTTCACATATTTAGCATAGAGATGCTCATCTAATGGGAAGCTCTGGACTGTGCGCTCATCCCTAGCGTGAAAGGTTCCCAGTTTTAACCACTTATGTGTTGGGTATCTGGAGGAGCAAGTGTAAACAATTGAGTGATCTGGATGCAGACACAGAAAACGCCCTGGTTTTTATCATTGAAATTTGATTTATGTTAGTTGAGGAGAGTAACTAAAAGAAGCTTTAAAAACTACTGAATGAATAATATAAAAATTGCCATACTCTGTCACAATAAGTAGCTGCAATGCCTACCTATCACTAATGGAGACCAGGAAGTCTTTGGGAGTAGAGGAAAAGAGTTCAAAGTTTGCGATGTCCAGCTGCTTCACCTGGATGGGCTCACAGAGCTCAATGATGAACCTGAGCGAGAGAGAACATGAAGCAAACAATGACAAATCAGATGGAAAAACAAATGATATCAGGTTACAAATGTGGACAGTAAGCAGGAAATGCACAAATTATACATACCAGATCTTGTTACTGCAGGGGTTTAACATGTATAAGTCCATGTTTTCCTTCAATATCGCTGAAGTACTCTGTATGAAACAAAGCAATATCAGTTTGTATGGGTCATTCGGTCAACAGCCAACAGAGCAAGCATATTCATTAGCAGGATATAGTTTAATACATACACAGTACCTTAGCTTCTGGGTTAGCACCAAGGAGCTTGGCTCCACATTCCACTGAGGCATAGTTATTAAAGTTCTTCTGGGCCTTCTTCAGTGTATGAGAACCACCATTGTTAGAGGGGTGAGTAGACAGCGCTAAGGAGGAAAAAAACACAACAAGAGTTTTAATAAAAGTTTAAATAAAATTCAATATTTACATTCAGTTTCATTAAAAAGAGTTTTGGGGTTTGAAGTAAAACATTTAATATGTTTTAATATGTAAACCTACTCTTCTCTTTCTCCACCTCCATCATCTTTCTCTTCCACTCATCAAAAGTAGGGATGTCCTCTGGGTCCTTGCTGTTCACACTGGGATCCGTTTCTGTGGTGACAGGGGAGCTCAGGTCCTGTCAAATATAATGAGGTAATGAGATAATGAGACAATGAGAGCTGGGACAGCTTCCTCTGGAAATAGCTCACCCTGTGTCCGTGTCTGTTTTACCTGCTCGCTCACCACATGTGATGTGTTGACTTCCAGAGGCTGCGTGCTGTCTCCGACTGAAGGTGTCAGAGGAGGGTCAGTGTGGGTTTTAGTACCTGCAGTGTGAACATTGGAAGTGTTCTCCAGAACAATCGGAGGACTGCTGTGGAAACAGAAAAAAAACATTGTGGCCTTGTTACAAAGAGTTATACTGATCTTTGAAACAGAATAATACTCAAACACACTTGACAAAAATGCAAGAAACATTATGTTGACATTTTTCTAGATGAAAGTACCCACCTATCATAGTTATACGGATTGTTTTCTTCTTCACAGTCAGCAGGAGGCAGCTCAGATTCAACAACATCAGGTGCAGCTTCTTCAGATTCATCCTCTAAAACACTGAAATGAAAAAATGTGCAACCTGTTTAAATCATTTCACTTACAGGGAAGCCATCCGTGACAAAGAAACATTTTAAAAGTACCTTGTTCTTCTCACTGGGTGAAATCCAATCATACATTTTTACAGAGAGCTGACAGATTTAAATGAATTCATTAGATAATCTATACCTTTTTCTGACACTGTCTTGAAGGTTGGTGATGCTGGGATTGTCATTAAGCTCAGCGGAAAAACCAGAGACAGGGTCAGATGATGGGAGCAGAGCAGGTGAATCATGCTCTTGAACAACAGAGGTGTCATGATTTGGATTTTCTGAGTTTGGCTCAGGTTCTTGCTCTGATTGAGACATTTCCTTGACTGCCTCCTTTTCTGCCTCAACACTGGACACTTGCACTTCCAAGGCCTGATGGAAAAACAGAGAGATACTTAAGCTGTCAAGTGAAATGTTTTAACGATTAGTCCATTAGCCAGAGCTGGACCGATCTAACAAACACCTCAATCGGGAAATGTTCCAGAAGGATCAATAAAAAGAACTGGATGGAATAAAGCATCTGATCACTTGTCCAGGTCTGAATATTTTGTGATGCTCAGGAAGCAACCACATCTAAAAAAAAGCAGATGCAACAATAAACAGGTCTCTTACACGGAAATCATCTGTTGTGTTAAGCTGGGATCTGAATGTCCGACACCTAATTTAAATTGTATATACATTTTATAACTATACCTTTGAATCTTGTTCTTTTTTGACCATGTGCTGTGTTGTCTGCTCCTCGTTTTGATGATTATCTTCTAACAGCAGCTCATTGTCAGACAAGGACTGGGCAGGTAAGACCCAGCTCTCCTCAACCTGGAGAAAAACACAAGCACACACACTCAATCTGAAATGTGTCTATAAAACATGTATAATGTGTATGGTCACATGAGTGATCTCAAATAGCAGCCGGTGGAACTTCCTGGTAATTACTTTTGTTGTAGTATAGTACTGTTCAACAGACGCTACCTTTTCATGAGGAGTGTTCTCCCCCAACTCTTCCTCCGAACTGACGTCCTGTGGGGACATGGTCCTCTGGGCCTCTTGGGGCGACTCTGTGCAACCAACATAGCAGCTAGGGTACCTACATGATGAAGGGGATCATAATCATTCAGTCATTTTGTCCTGATACAGGTCACTTCATGATACATTTGGGAAAGAAGCTCAGATTATAGAAATATTCCTAGACTCTAGAATCAGTCAAGATAAACATTTTATTAGAGCGAAGTGAGTCACACACAGAAGCAGCGGCCTGAGAAAGTTCCAGGTGGCCTGTACCAGAGTGTAGACAATTTATCTTATCTCAATGCAGAGTCAAGGAAATACATACACACGCCTAAAACAAGTTACATATTGCTCACCCTATTTTGTCTCTTGTTTGAAACATGCTACATCTATTGCCTCTAGTGAGAAAAGTCTCTTGAAAACAATAATATTCTTTACCTTTAGCGATTTTTGCTTCTGTATTTTATTTTTTTCTATCAAGTGTTAAGTTTCTCTTCCGTTTTTGTCTCCTTTGTATTAAACACCACACTTCTGTTGGTTGAGACTTTGCCAGGAAATAGGTCTGGGACACTCCTGGCAGGAAACCAACAATAATTAACAGTAATAAGACTTTAGATATTGCAATAATGTCAGATTCCTGCGGGGGAAAAGGTCGTCCAGTCTCAAAGGCCAAACTCCAACAGTGACTGTAAGGTGTCCATGATCCAGGCTATTATCTGGACTTTATTCAGGATTCCAGGTCACTTCTTTAAGTTGTGGCTGACTCAACTGCTCAATTGATCTGCCTTGAGAGACGAGACTGGCCTCAAACACTTCGGTGAACACAGTGAACATCTGTTTTCTAATTAAAAGGCAGTAGCCGTAATGTAAGTCCCAAAGGAGCAAGAGTCATGACTACAGAATGAGTTGCTAAATAATGAACTATGTGGTCACAGATAAAGAGTGGTATGATGGGTACATGATATGTTTGTACAACATATAAGTACAGGAGAGTTTAGGTGGACTTCCTCATGATGAAATGACTATTCTCTGTGTGTGTAATGAATTAGGAAGACAAGATGTACAAGGGATTAAATACCCTATACTAGGGTTTCTCTAAGCTGTATTCAGCCCACAAGACAATAGATTTATACAAAATATTCAATACAACATTCAAAACAATTAAATAGCCCTTTACAGGAAAAAGACTTCCCATTCCTGCCATACCCAAAATGAATGACAGTCACATGAATATTATGTGACGTGAATGTATCATTGATTACTCAAGCTTGGAACCCGAGTAATTATAATCAGATAATGGACTATGTGACAACATCGACGTGGCACCACCCATGTGGTAATTATGATTCATACATTAAAACTGTATCATAATTACGTCTCTTTCAACAAATGAATTAAGTGTAAGACGCATGTAAAGTATGACAGATATGGTGAATTATCCGAGTCCTAGAATTACTTTCACTTCTGAAAATAACTGACTATAGGGTGAAGAAGCCTCGGAGATGTACCCTTGAAATGTCACAACATCTCACAGATACAGACAGAGATGTTTTTCATATTCTTTCGTACAGAGAACTGACTCTAATGCAAAAGATTCTAAGCGGGGGTAGTTTCAATACTATCAGCTATTCGTTCCTCTTTGGTGTTGCTTGCGGTTTTATCAATTCTCTTGAAAAAAGAAGTGTAGCATGACATAAGTAGAATTAAGATTTATCGAAAGGTATTAGGTAGTACGTAATAATTTTATATATATAGGACTTTTTGCAGCCTTTTACTTTTAAAGGTCCTGTAGAAACCCAGGAGGTCAGGATTTTCTGCTAGTTGCTAATCCAGATGATACCCAAATTCTAAACCAAATGTAAATCAGCTGCTATTTATACACTTACTGTGACCTGAGCTCCTCAGACAAGTGCTGAGGCAAAGTCAGTAAATGTCAATTAACCGACCAACTTCCACTGTACTACAGTATCTCTATATTTAACCTGACTGCTCTGTGCCAACAACACAGATAACAGACATTAAAATATTATCACTCAGTGGTTGAGTGTAAAATGACAGCTAAAGCAAATCTGGTGAAAGTAGGCCACGCAGATCTTAATACCATATTACATCATTTCTCCCTCCCTTCTCTCTTCTGTCTGAAGAGCAGTGGCCGGTGCGTGTTATGTTTAGTGACTTGTCCTCTAACACGGTGGCTACATCACATCATCATCCTGCATAATCTCTCCTTCCATGTGTGTTTGTGTGTGTGTGTTCCGTCAGATTCACACCGACGACCTCCAGCTCTCAACAGGGCTGACGCAATGGGCCTTAAATCCTGTCAACAGCTGATGAACCGGATCCATGTAACGTCAGCCCTGTGGCAGCATGGCTGCTGGGACAGCGGATCTGTGAGTGGAGGTGGAATCTTGTGGTCGTTGCAGTCACGTGTCTCCCAGCGAGTTTAAACTTTAACCCGCACACTCACTGATCAGATGGGATTCACAGAGGTGATACATGTACAGTGAAATAATTTAAATTCATATTATATTCCGCCCAATAGACAGGCAGTGACAACCCAACGAGGCAGAGGACTATGCTAACGTTTAAGAACAACTTGGTCATTAGCTAACTCGGCTATGCTACACCTTGCTCGTAGCCAGTGACTGAAGCTAACTCAGTGACAACAAGCCAGGTGCCACATCACATCCCGTGTTGACGCCAGCTAGCTAACGAGCTACATGTTTGGACCTGGAGCAGCGGGACTCAGGACAGTTCAGCAGCTTCCTCCAGGACAAGTGAACAAACAGGGACGTGTTGAGTCCAACTCACCGGGAGAGCACAGCGACACAGAGCCACACTGACACCACTCGCCACAGCAGAGGTGTCATCTTCATCCCTCTCCCGCCGGGACAGTCATCCTCACCCTGCTCACTAATGGAGTCACGTCTTCTTTTCTCTCCGAGGTCTGCTCCGCTGCTGGTGTGTCGAATGTAAAATTAAAAAAAACACTGCTTCTCGTGAACTTCTTAGCGCTGTCAGTTGGTGTGATGCTAGCTGCTGCTGCTGCTGTCACACACACACACACACACACACACACATAAGCTGCTGTCGCTGCCCCGCTGGCCAATCAGAGGCCAGAGAAGAGGTTGCGCAGTTCAGACTGAGCGTGTGTGTGGGTTGGGAGCGCTCGATTCACAATGTCTGACATCTCGTGTCGGCGGAGCTTCTCTTGGCAATGGTGAAAATAAACCAACCCAGCCTTCATTTGACGTCGCTCTAGGTGGAATTACGACTCATGATGAATAATTCGAGTGCTACTTGAAGCAATCGTGGTGAAAGCGAATTGGAAATAATATATCCATGTAGGAATAATAATTTTATGTAGGAATAAATTAAATGTAAAAATACTTACAATGGCTCAAATATGAACTATTAATAAATGGATTTAGACCAGTTTAACCTGACATAGTAAGTAAACATGGAAGACATGACAGCTCTCAGAAGTGAAGCCATAAGTGTCTCGACGGACCCCCTAGTGGCAGGTTACAGTAATAAACCCTGCCTCCTCTATATGTAAGTGGATGGGACACGGACCAAACTAAAATGCCAAAGACTGTAAATAAATCTTTTTTTGTCATTTGAGGTATCACACTGATGTATGTTTAAGTGTTTATCTTTCTGATAATAGATGCTAAAAAAGAGAAACACCATGATTGACAACTGAGACTGTCCTGCTATTGGTCAAGTCATCATTACATTCCACCGACTCAGGCTCCAAACGCTGTCGACTTGCTTGTATGCAGGATGTTTTGGCTTCATTTCTGGATAGAGACAGGAAGCAGAGACACAAGGAGTAACTCGTTTTTTAACAAGCAAAATATTTCCCAAACCATTTTCATGTTGTTATAAAAGGGACGTGGTTCAAATCTGCCATTTCATCTTCCCCAGGATAAATTACACCTGTAAGTATATGATGATAACTTATTTGAACACTGTTATCCCAATAATCAAGCAGTTAATATTAGAACTATAAACTATTTCTACCTACACACTGACACATCACATAAACTAGCTGGAGCTGACAGTTGGCACCATCTGCACATTTGGCTGAAAGGGAGAGATTTTTGGAAATGTTGATCGTGGTCGGTGGCTGTTTGGCACTAAAACCAGGAGACAACTTTCTGTCACCTGTGAGTATCAACATATCCAATACAATATTCACAATCACTACATATTTGTTGTCATTAGGCAGTATTTGCTCATTTGACTTTGCATGGAAATGCTAAATTGTGAAATCAGTGGCATTCAACAGTTTGCTCATGCTTTAAGTTGTTTAGATTTTCAAATGTAGCTGGCACTGTTCGGCTTAATCCGGATTTATCTTTGCCGATTGATTACTTATGTTTTCCTCACATTTTGGGGCTCTCTCATGTAAGTGGAGCAGTGTCTTACATTTAACCATCAAATCACAATATTAATAATCACTCCACACTGTATATTTTTAATTCACACATTGACATGTTGACGTGTGTTAAATTGTCAAGTTGTGTCCGGATCATGCGTGTCTACTACAATATTTAGAATGCTGCTCACTGAATTACAGGTGATCAGCTATATGTGCAGCTTCACTGTTCTATGGGCTGAGTCCTGTAGCAGGTCTTAACTTGACACAGATCAATTACCACAGGTCACTGTTACAGTTTCAGTGAGAGAGCTCCAAATTACATCACCACAGCTCAAACAAACAGCCCATTCCACAGCTATGTTCTGAGCAGGCACTGGAGTGGTATAACAATACAAGCAGACTAATACAAGTCAACAATAAAAAGCTGTTTCATAATGTTGTGTTCTCTGATGGATGAGGAGAACATTACTCTCCCCCAGGACTCAGGGTCAGTAACAGAACAACACTCCTGAGGCTGAGAGGAGGGGATCATCGACCTGCTGAAAGAACAGCAGTCACGTGGATGCTCTGACAACCTATAGTTCCTCAGGGTTACTCTGCTTTTACTCTGAAGATGAAACTGACAAAAGGAAAAGTATGATAAGTTGCGTCAGACCTTCAAGCAATAGCTTGAAGCAACTTATTGGCTAAAGATTCTAAATTAGATAAAAAGAAGAAACAAAAAAGTAAGAAAAATGTTTTAGAGACAGAAATGTCTTCAACAAAATGAGTCAATGTGTGTTAAATGTGGCATACGCTCTTAAGGTGTTGTTTAGGGAAGCTTCAAATAAACCTGAAAACATCAGGCTATGCTACAATATTTCCAAACACAAGAGAAAAGCTTTAATCGTAAGCCGGGAAGACATTTATTTGACTTGAAGTATAACAAATACAAAAAGGTCAGATAGGAACGAAACAGAGAACATGAACAGAGAACAAAAGTGAACAGTGAGAGTGAAGGGACAGTCTCATCGTGGAGCTTAAGGCTTCCTGTGGCTACAGAAATGAACATTCATGCTCTTTAAGAAAGACTTTTGCAGTGAGTGAGGAGAAGTGGAGGCTTTGTAAGTTCGTCTCTTCTCTTCTGTCAGACAGGACCTGAGAGGGCAACGTTCACTCCAAACGTCCTCCTCCTCAAGCCCGTCTCATCACCAGAAGATAACTGCCTGTTATGAAAAGACAAAAAAACGGCATGTTTTGACGTTGTGATCCATCTGCGACGTTTCTGATGAATACTTGTATCGATTAAGTGGATTAATGGATGGAAGCTATAGTAAAAATTCAAAATAAATATGATAGAATAATTTTGGGACAGCTATCTCAGACTGAAACTAAGTATCTTTTCTGGACCAACATTCATTGCTCACCTGTTCCTTTGCAACTCTTGAGGTGTTTTTGAAAGCTTTCTGAATCTCCGCCATCTGCTTACGGTACCTCTAATCAAAACATGAAAGAAGACATCTTTAATATCAGCTTCAGTTCATACACAAGGAGCAGCAGAGTGTGTCCTCATCCCTCACCTCTGACTTCGCTGCTCCAGGTCGCGTCCATTGAGCGACACATTCATCTCCAGGGCCTTGATGCAGTTGTTGAGTGTCATGAACACAGCCTCCTTCTGACTGGAGCCGTGCATCAGGTTGCTGTTCTGCTCTGAGTCATTGGGGTTCACTGGATAGAAGTGTGGGAGGGATGGTGAGGCAGGTGAGGGATGAGGCAGGTTACCACCTGAAGATGTAGAGATGTCATCAGTGAGATCCTCCATTTTATTCTCAGTGATGACTAAAGGGCCACCAGAGGGCTCAAGCTCTGTGACAGGGTCTGGAGCTGGCTATCCCTGAGACATATTCATCGCCAGAACCTTGATGCGGTTTTTGAGGTAGTTCCCTTATTAAAACACATTGATCTCTTAAACTACACTGTGTAAACACTACTGAAACAAACTTTACCAGACAGGTTGTACTGTGTGTATCTTGTTCTGCAGTACCACCTGTCTTGTTCTCACGATTGATGCGATCACATATGTAAAACATTCCACGCTGTATTATTTTCAGTGCTTACCCAGGTCATCTTCCTGATCATCTGGTCTTTCTGAGGGATCTGCTATCTCCTCGTACTCTTCTACCATGCTCGTCCCAAACATCCTGGCAGCAAAAGTAAATCACAAAAATTCTACAACCATTCACATGTAGAAGTCAAATTTCAAATTTTCTGCGGTCTCAATGGGGCATAGGGTTATATTCAAAGCAACCAACATACAAACAGGTCATTGAATACAGGAAAGACATCCAAGAAGTAGTTTCAACATACAAAACAGTGTTAATGCCAAGCAGCAAATTAGTGTTTGATTTTTGTTGATGAGAAATTTCCCCAGAGCAGGCAACAGGAACATTTCCTTCTTTCTAAATAACTAATATAATTCAAGGCACTGTAACTACTTCCTATTTGCTTTAAAAGCCCATTTGGAGATGCCGCTCTGCTTCTACACATCCCCTGTCTTTGCCATGTTGTATCAAAAAGAAAAATATCCCATGACTGACTATGACTGACTGAAGTACATTGTACAGTTGTTAACCCACCTTTCAGGGCTGCAGTAGGTGTTGCTCTTGGGTATGGGAGCCTCTGGTTCTGTGGCTGGGGGAATCGTGGAGATGCAGCAGTGGTTTGCACACAGCAACAGGCCGAGCCACACACACAGCGCCAGAAACAGCAGCAGGTAGTTCTGCCTGTCAGACACCTAGGTAACAGTTTACAGCATTAGCAAAACAGAGGAAATATGTGATGTTACAAATTAGGTGAAAGAAACACACAACAAAAATCCAGACTCTAAATAAATTGGAAGTTGAACTGAAAAACCAACTTGGTTGAGGTCTCTGTATAGCACTGTATTTATATGAAAGGGTTCAACGGAATTCACTCTATGGAGAGGTATCCATATATTTATTTTCTAGGCAAAAGCTTCCCTGTGTAAATCATCACAGTATCTAGTCTGCTCCAGTAACTTTAGCACTAAATCATAATATAACATTCCCCTGAAGTCGCTATCCACCCGAATAGAGCTGGATAAATCTGCCCTCTCCTTTAAGGCTCCACAAGCTTGGAATGAACTGCAAGTCAGTCTCAACCTCAAATCCTTCCCCCTCTTGACACTTTAAAAAACATTTTGCTGCCCATCTTGACCGCGACTCCGTGGCAGAGCAGATATTCTATCGTAGTAGGCCCTTCCTGGTTAAATAAAGGAAACAATGCGTCACCACCTAGTGTGCAAAAGTTCTGGCACATCCGAATGACGTGGTCCCATAAAAATTGACCAAATTTACTCTGTTTAATCCCCACATGAAATACTCCTGTTCACACATGAAGGCTTTATGCCTGGAGTGTTGTATCTACCTCATTCTCCAGCTGGCTCACTCTGTCTGACAGGTTGAGAACCAGCTTAGTCACATTCTCCAGAAGGCCCTGCAGCAACTGAATGGACTCAATCTGACGCAGGTCCTATGGGGAAAAAAGGACAATGTCATTATGCAAGCGCTCAAAATCCTGTCCAACAAACAAATTAATGGGTATCCTCATATCAAGATGAAGAAAGGTAGAATATATATATATAAATAATAATAACTGTATAAAACATGATCAGGAAAAGTAGGCACCTGAGCTAAACTCTCAGATGTCATAGCAAATAATGAAGGTCAAAAGATGTCTGACGTCGCTTTTTGAGTATATATTGATGGACATTAATTTTGTGTTTTATTTTAACATAAGGCTCCAAGATCACAAAATGTGAAAACATAAAGGGATCTGATTACTTTCAAATTGCCGTCTTGGTTCACCTATATTCTCTAACTTTGTTTTCAGTTTAGCACTGGGAAGATGACAAACAGGGAATTTATTGTTGAACCTTTAATTCCTTTACAGCTCCTTGCTGCTGCTGGAAAGAGGCTGGTAAAAAGAGAAGTGGGGAAAATACAATGAGATAAAGGAGATAAAGTGCTCTACAGAGCTGAGGAACATCAAGTGACAATTACCTGTGGGTTTGTCACTACGGGTTTCCCTTTTCACATGTAACATTTGATCCATACCTTTAATCCCTATGTCGACGAAAACATCTCCAATTTGTTTTAAATTCAGCCTAGTAAAAATTCAGAATAAATATGATAGAATAATTTTGGGACAGCTATCTCAGACTGAAACTAAGTATCTTTTCTGGACCAACATTCATTGCTCACCTGTTCCTTTGCAACTCTTGAGGTGTTTTTGAAAGCTTCCTCTATCTCCGCCATCTGCTTACGGTACCTTTAATCAAAACATGAAAGAAGACATCTTTAATATCACCTTCAGTTCATACACAAGGAGCAGCAGAGTGTGTCCTCATCCCTCACCACTGACTTAGCAGCTCCAGGTAGCGTCCATTGAGCGACACATCCATCTCCAGGGCCTTGATGCGGTCGTCTGAATCATTGGGGATCACTGGATAGTAGACTGGGAGGGATGGTGAGGCAGGTGAGGGATGAGGCAGGTAACCACCTGAAGATGTAGAGATGTCGTCAGTGAGATCCTCCATTTTATTCTCAGTGATGACTAAAGGGCCACCAGAGGGCTCAAGTTCTGTGACAGGGTCTGGAGCTGGCTATCCCTGAGACATATTCATCGCCAGAACCTTGATGTGGTTGTTGAGGTAGTTCCCTTATTAAAACTCATTGATCTCTTAAACTACACTGTGTAAGCACTACTGAAACAAACTGTACCAGACAGGTTGTACTGTGTGTATCTTGTTCTGCAGTACCACCTGTCTTGTTCTCACGATTGATGCGATCACATATGTAAAACATTCCACGCTGTATTATTTTCAATGCTTACCCAGGTCATCTTCCTGATCATCTGGTCTTTCTGTGGGATCTGCTATCTCCTCGTACTCTTCTACCATGCTCGTCCAAAACATCCTGGCAGCAAAAGTAAATCACAAAAGTTCTACAACCATTCACATGTAGAAGTCAAATTTCAAATTGTCTGCGGTCACAATAGGGCATAGGGTTATATTCAAAGCAACCAACATACAAACAGGTCATTATATACAGGAAAGACATCCAAGAAGTAGTTTCAACATACAAAACAGTGTTAATGCCAAGCAGCAAATTAGTGTTTGATTTCTGTTGATGAGAAATTTCCCCAGAGCAGGCAACAGGAACATTTCCTTCTTTCTAAATAACTAATATAATGAACAGTTGTTTCACATGTCTTAATTTCAATATTAACTCTGACTTCCTTGTGTGCAAACTTCAACCAGATCTCTCTTTACATTATGCAAGTGATCTACAGTTAACATCTAGCACTAGTTCCATGTGTAGCCACCTCGGGCTCAAAGTTTGAGCTGAATCCCACAAGACCATATCCCAAATATTACATAATATTACTTGACACCATCTACAGCTCATGCAGTATGCAACAAGCTGTCATTTGGAGAACAGACACCAAGCTGATTGATTTAATTCGTCATTTGAGATTTAAATAATAGATTAAAATGGTAATTGAATAAAAAGACAACTCAATCAACAACAAAAATATACACACAGGCACAAAAGGTAGGACCATAATAGTATAACTTGCTACATGCTACATTTTGTTTTAATTGTCATGTTTGCTTTAGGGTAAAAACATTTTTTTGCCAGCTTTCTAAAGTAAAAGTCAAAAATGGGCCATTTTATATAACTAATTCCTTGTTTGTTACGTACCGTATTCAGATCGAGGGGACAGAAAGTGTAGCATGACAAAAGTAGAATTAAATAAACATCAACATATTAAGATTTACCGAAAGGTATTTGATAGCTATTAGGTAATTTAATATATTTAAGACTTTGAAGCCCAAAAAGAGTATTCACTTTTTTTTTACTTTTGAAGGTCCTGTAAAAACCCAGGATGTCAGGATTGTCTGCTAGTTGCTAATCCAGATCATACCAGGGCTACTACACACAATGTTAATCAGCTGCTATTTATACACTTACTCTGACCTGAGCTCCTCAGACATGAGTGCTGAGGCAAAGTCAGTAAATGTCAATTAACCAACCAACTTCCATTTTACTACAGTATCTCTATATTTAACCCGACTGCTCTGTGCCAACAACACAGATAACAGACATTAAAATATTATCACTCACTGGTTTAATGTAAAATGACTTAGCTAAAGCAAAGCTGGTGAAAGTAGGCCACGCAGATCTTAATACCATATTACATAATTTCTCCATCCCTCCACTCATCTGTCTGAAGAGCAGTGGCCGGTGCGTGTTATGTTTAGTGACTTGTCCTCTAGCATGATGGCTACAGCACATAGTCACCCGGCATAATCACCCCTTCCATGTGTGTGTGTCTGTGTGTGTGTGTGTGTGTGAGTGTTCTGTCAGATTCCCACAGACGACCTCCAGCTCTCAACAGGGCTGACGCAATGGGCCTTAAATCCTGTCAACAGCTGATGAACCGGATCCTTGTATTGTCAGCCCTGTGGCTGCTGGGACAGCGGATATGTGAGTGGAGGTGGAATCTTGTGGTCATTACAGTCACGTGTCTTCCAGCGGGTTTAAACTGCCACCCACACACTTACTGATCAGATGAAAATAACATGTAAAGTTATATTCATATTCTATTTAGCCAAATTGACAGGCTGTAAAAAAAACAATGAGGCAGATGACTTAGCTTATGTTTAAGAACAACTTGTTCATTAGCTAACTCAGCTATGCTACACCTTGCTAGTGGTCAGTGACAACAAGCCAGGAGTCCGCCAGGTGCCACCTCCAGGGGCGGCCCCTGACATAGCAACATAGGAGGTTGCCTAAGGCGCAAATAGAGGGGCTGATTTATCATTAACCACTGCAGTAACGTCACACAATCGTCCTTTAACCCCAGGGACACACCTGAGGCAGAAGTGAGGCAAAGCGCCTTGAAAAGCTGTCGCTTCCTTTCCGCGCCCATGTTAATTAATCGGGCCGTTCACACAAAGCGCCGGGAAGCCCCGCGGCCGGTTTGCGATCTACAACAATGTTTTTAAGGTCTGTTCTATTTTTTTCGCTCACCGCGAAAGAAAATAGACACACTGAGAATCGATTTTAAACGATTTTATTGATATATTATATAAATGATCAAATAAGCATCCCATACTTTCGATTTCCTCGCTGTTCTCCTGGAGTTTAAATTTCCCCGACTTTTTTCCCTCACATGATGAAATTTCCCAACCAATTCCCAAGCTAACAAAGCTACATGTTGGACCATGTTGGACCTGGAGCAGCGTTACTCAGGATAGTTCAGCAGCTTCCTCCAGTACAAGTGAACAAACAGGGACTTGTTGAGCCAAACTTACCGGGAGAGCACATAGACACAGAGCCACACTGACACCATTCGAAACAATAACAGAGGTGACATCTTCATCCACCCTGCTCACTAATGGAGTAATGTGGCTCAAATATTAGTTAATTAATATTAATTTGAACAGCCAAAATTAAGGAATCACATATATTAAAATAAACAGTACTTATTTGAAAAAAATCCTATAAAGACTTAGCATTTGTCTGCAACATCTTAGACATCAGAGGAATCTACAACAACCTCGTGCTTTGATGGCGTGTTAACGCGCCATCGAAACCATCAAAGCCATCGAAGCCATCGAAGCCATCGAAGCCATCACAGCCATCAAAGCCACAGCCACACCCTGTTAAGAAAACTCAAAAATCAATGTGGTTTTAATCTCCATGTTTTCAGATGACCGTCACAGAATTTTAAGTTGGTCTAATGAAAGCTCTAGGAGGAGTTCGTTATAACACGCAACGTGTAGAGAATAATAATATTCATGTCAATTTCAATAGGGCATCGCCCTGTCGGTGCTCAGGCCCTAATAATTAAAATGCATGTAAAAATCAGGAAAGTCTCTCTGTATTACAGTTTTTCTCCATTGCTTTGGCTCATTTCACGAAACAGAAATGACATTCTCAGAGCTCTAAGTGCAATTGGCAAAATAGCCTATATGGTTCAGCACAACTATAAGATCACCTTTAAAAGGTCATATCTCACCTGAAACAGTTAACTCAAGCTTCAAAACCAAATCATTTTCTCATATAAATAGTCAGTGCCCCCAAAATGAAAACTTCCTTCTCGGTTGCTGTGGTTAATCTCTCAGAAAAAGATGGACATTCTCAAAGCTTTAAATACATTTGCCAAAATAACCTAGATGGTTCAGTAAAACTCCATGGCACACCTGCAAAAGGTTATATCTCTCCCTAAACAGACAACTCATCAGTCAAAACTAAATCCTTTTCTCATACAAATAGTCAGTGCCCCCAAAATGAAAAGTCCCTTTGGCATTGTGTAAACACTACAGGTCAAAATGTTTAGATGTTTTGTCAGTAGAAATATCCCTCATTCATCCACATGAGGGTGTAAGGGGTCTCATTCGCTTCCAGCTCCATTATTCTCTACAATACAGTAAAGAAAATATTACTGTAAATTGGTTATGCACTTGAATCATACATCAAATTACATGGAAATGTTTTGTGTTCTCTGCAAGTTCAATAAACTGGGCTCTATGCTCCACTGCTAACAGGTCATAATGATATACAACGCACAACACTGTACAATATACTAGGCATAGTGCACAACACTGCTTTACATGGGCCACAAGTGTAGCCCGAATTTCATCTGGCACAGCTTGTTGTCTTCGTTCTCCTCGGCCTCTTCCCCCTTCTTCACCACCACGCACCCTTGCTCCTCTTCCTCTTCTTTTTCCTCCTCTTCCTCGAGCAGGCAGTTGCCCTAGGTCGTTTCCCTGGCCAGGTGCTTCCATGTTCATAAATTGTACTGAACTTGGTCAAACTAGATATTTGATGGAAGCATTTATACTCCTGGATAGCACCTGTCAGCTAACTAAACTGACTGTGTGATTAGTGATTGGATGTTTGAAACTCCCCCTTGATTAGTAAAGTTCTAGTTGCACCTGGAAATTAAGCCGATGATCCAAGAGATCCATATTACAGTATATACCATGATGTTTTTCATGGTATTATGTGCCTGAAAGATTTTGACAGTGGAGTGAACTAATGTGCAGGTGATGATGTACACAAGGAAATTATGCCAACATGTTCTGGAGAGAACAGCCACTTGACTGAGAAGCAACATTCAGTTTAGACCAGCAAGATATATTCAATTGGTAATTGGGCTAACTGAAGGCAATTGTACCTAACCGTTTGCAAAGGTGTGCTAAATCATTTGAAATTTGTGCAAGCTCTAGGCAATTGTACTTGTCATGTGCAAGGATGTGCTAATACAATTGCAATTTGATTATAGGAATGAGATATTCCAATCTGTTGTGAACAAGTGCCCAGTGGTTTGGAGGTTTGCACGTGTTGTTTTGAGAATGTCATTTCTGTTTTGTGAAATTAGCCAAAGCAATGGAGAAAAGGAGATCACTGACTCAGCTGATTTCCCCAGACAGGTTGTTCCAGAGTTGTTGTGCCTGTCCACTTTAGTTTTGTATACTTCATCTTTAAAATACATAACAATAAAAACAGAAATTCTGTTTTTTAAAATTAACATTTTATTTGCCATCAAATTATGTCATTTACAAGCTATAAGAAGATGAAGAGGTGATATCACATAAAATTCACTGATCTATAAGATATCAATCAGAATTGTTCGAATCAGAGTCTGTGTTACACGTATTTGCTTTCTCTATTGCAGCGGTAGTAAATGAGTGAGTCATGGAAAAGTTGGGTTCAGTTTCCACACAATGCCACCAGAGAGCGCTCTTTACTCAATTCTACAACACCTTTCATATGTACACTCGTCTAAAGGCCATAAGCCAAGAATTATACAAAAAATTGATATAAACGATGCCAGTGATTACTCACGGAATATATTTTAAAAGCTAAAATAACAATACAAATATTTTAAAAAGAGTATAATCAATACTAAGTCAATAGAACAGGATAAAAAAACATACTGTACTACGATTAACGTTCTTTGTGTTCTAAAATATACAGTCTGCATGCTGTCACATACAAAACCTTAGTTATATATATATATATATATATATATATATATATATATATATATATATATATATATATATATATAGCTAGATAGATGGTAAAGGTCCCAGGGACTGGTGGGTAGTGGGTCTGCTAACCAAACCTGGACCACAGGCGAGCAACAATCGACATATACATACACCACAAGACAAGTACCATACTGTACATACATATATGAACACCGTCACCTGGCAGGAAATCGAGGGTCAAAGGGGGGGGTCAAAGACAGTGTCTGCACTAAGGAGAGAACAGGACAGCAGAGCCACGGCTAAGAGAGGAGGGATGAGGTTGGCAGAGGGAGAAGAGGAGAGGAACCCTCACTGGAGGATTATGGTGGGGCTTGTCATGTAGGAGACGGAGGGGGCCGCCGGCTATGGAATTAAAAAAAAAAAACGAGGAGAGAAAAGGTTAATCGTCAGTTTTTACATGTTTTTAATTTCAAGGTTCCGTATTCATATTATAAATCGGATTCAGAAGGAGGGCTACACGACACTCTATTGCTCTTGATTGACTTTGTGGTTAGCCTTCACCCTAAGCCTAACACTCAAGGCCACACCCCACATTGGATCCCTTGGATTGTGCATGCATTGTGTTCTGTTTAGGCCAGGACGGTTGTTTTCTCTGTGTTTTTCCATTTATGATTATTCATGGATTACACCAATTTAAATAGTTCCCTTCATTGATATTACTTTTTGCTACTTTACTCCTGTAATTGGGTCTTGAGTGGAATTTGATTGCTGTAAAGTGGGTATAGATAACCACCTTGTTAAGATTCAAGATTCAAGATTTTTATTGTCAAATGCACAGAGATAACATGAAGCAGTCGCTGGCAATGAAATACTTGGTTCACAGGCTCTCTTTAAGCAATGCTCAGTAATAGCTAATGGTCCAATAAAATAGAATAAATTAGAATATCAAAAATTTAAAATAGAAAATAAAATATATATATCTAAATATATATCCTTACAGATGAAGAGAAAAATAAAACAACAATAGTACAATTTGTGCAGTAGTGCAAATATTCAAATATGCTTATTACGGTGCTGGTGCAAATATGCAAATATGCCAGGGTGCTGGTATGGTGGAGTTATTGCAGTTCAGAGGAGTTTAAAAGTCTTATGGCCTGGGGGATGAAATTGGAGCTGTAAAAGAAAATGCCTGCTCTCTACTTGTAACATGTCACACCATTCTACCTCAATAAAATATTGAAGCATTTATTTTCCTTTCGCTTGAATCAGCACACATCATATCATTGTAAACATCTACTTTGGGTAAAATACCCCTACTTTCATAAAAATATCAGAAGAACATGCTGTGTGTTGGGCTGCCTTTACCTGGGGATACTAGGAGGAGCCCTGTTTGAGCCCCTCGGTAAGAAGCCCTGTATTATATATAACCTGAGCCACAAAAAGAAAAAACTGTAGGGTTCATAGGTCATTTGAAAGTCTTGTTCGTGCATTTAGCCTTAACTTGAATTACATATTTGATTGCATGGATCGCAGGTGAACTGACTTTTGATGTTGTAGTCTATCTAAGCACTTTGTTTTGAAATTATACATACGATCACTTTAATTTAAAAAAAAGTTTGAAATTACAGTTTTGAATAATTTAAAATGTAGTTATATTGCACAGGTGTGTTCTCAGTTTTACTGTAGTTTTCTATGCAGACTTTATACAAGTCATAAAGCATTTGTTAATCAAGGCCATATCACTCACCTCTGAAATGACATTTGTATTTTAAAGCTATGTAGCTGCATGTTCAATTAATGGAGAACAGTTAAACTGTTTATTATATGTGGAAGTGGAAGCTATAGGTGATGTTATAAAACTCTTGACAGGTACTCACACTGAAGTAGGATCTGTAGCGGCAGTTTGAGTCATGGCTCAATCATGTTCACTTCCTGGGATGATAAATTGACTATACATATATACTATACAAACAAGAAATGAAACATTTAGTCTTGCTGCATCAATTATAACCATTCACAAACTGTTAAGAAGTAATGAGCAAAGATTTTTACTTTTTGGAAACATAAAGTAGTGACTGTATTTCCTTTATAAAACATTTGAGCTGCAAGTGAGCACAGAGGTCCAGCTGACTGTGGGGCTCTTACCTTGCATCTCTGGGCCTCCACCGAGAACATTGACAGCAATGTTATTGACCATGTTCAGAATGAAAACTGAAAAGAAAATGAAAACAGCAGAGTAACAAGTTAATACAGTGATACAGGTCTACAGGTCTATATGCAGTAGAAATCCCTTTCAGCCAGACTTACCTTTTGCTGATCCGATTGGATTCTTGGATATCTGGTCTGCGTATTCAGATGGGTTATCTGTAGGAGGTAGATCCCTTATTAAAACACATTGATCTCTTAAACTACACTATGTAAACACTACTTAAAAAAACTGTATCAGACAGGTTGTACTGTGTGTATCTTGTTCAGCAGTACCACCTGTCTTGTTCTCACGATCACATATGTAAAACATTCCCAGCTGTATTGTTTTCAGTGCTTACCCAGGTCATCTTCCTGATCATCTGGTCTTTCTTAGGGTTCAGCTATCTCCTCGTACTCTTCTAACATGCTCGTCCCAAACACCCTGGCAGCAAAAGTAAATCAAAAAAATGATGTAGAAATTGTAAAACGGTGTTAATGCTAAGCAGCAAATTAGTGTTTGATTTCTGTTGTTGAGTAATTTCCCCAGAGCAGGCAACATGAACATTTCCTTCTTTCTAAATAACTACTATAATGAACAGTTGTTATATATGTGTAAGTTTCAATAATAACTCTACAGTTAACATGTATGCACTAGTTCCATGTGTAGCCACCTCGGGCTTTATAGTGTAATGATAAGTGTGAGCTGAATCCCTTGAGCCCACATGCCAAATATTACACAATATTACTTGACACCATCTACAGCTCATGCAGTATGCAACAAGCTATCATTTGGAGAACAGACTCCAAGCTGAATGATTTAAATTGTTATTAAATTACATAAAAAATATAACAAAAATATACACACAGGCAACAAAGGTAGGACCATAACAGTATAACACATACTTAACTTGGTACAAGCTACATTTTGTTTTAATTGTCATGTTTGCTTTAGGGTAAAAACATTTTTGGCCAGCTTTCTAAAGTAAAAGTCGAAAATGTGTCATTTTATATTTCTGTTTCCTTATTTGTTACGTACCTTATGAGACTGAGGGGACAGAAATGTTCAGCGCCAAAGTGAGAGACCAACTCAACCTAAAACCAAATGCAAAAATGATTCAGAGGTTATGATCATGTGAAATGTGCTGCATAACACCCCACGCAAATCAGCACTCAGCAGTGGATGGGCATGTTACGAACAAACAGCAAAGCAAAGCAAAGCAAAGCTGTTTTGTTTTGTTGTGAATTTAAAAGAAAGGGTTAAAGTTAAACTCCAGTGGACTGAATGGCAACAAGGTACTGCATGAGGAAATAAAAGAAACATCTCAGTACAGGACATGTTGGATCACCTGCTGGAATATTATTGATCATTTGAAAAGGTTGTAGAGTATTTGGGGTTAGCAAGTAGCACAGCAAGTTTAAGATAACCACACCAGTAGGCATAAGAAACAGAAAACTGCCAGGAACTGCCTGGTTAAAGTAAATATAAAATCTGAAATTGTAGCTTATATAGATTTCCCTTTTGTAAGTAAGTGTGCTATAATGAATTACATTGTATACCATGAGCAAAGTCAATGCTATAAAAAAATTTGAAACAGTGGAATTTATTTCTACATTTGCCTGTCAAGCTCATCCAAGATCATATGTTGTAATGGAGAGAGTTGCACCACTGTACAGTTTTCTAAGAGAAGTATTTCTGCTGACACCAAAAACTCTGTGCTTTGCATAAAGCATATCAGTTGTGCCATCGCATGTCAAAGTTCCAACCATTTGTCCAAATATTTGTGTTCACCTTCACATATTTAGCATAGGGATGCACATCTAATACGAAGCTCTGGACTGTGCGCTCATTCCTGAGTTGAAAGGTTCCCAGTTTTAACCAGTTATTTGTTGGGTATCTGGAGGAGCAGGTGTAAACAATTAAGTGAGGCCTGGTTTTTATCATTTACATTTTATATATGTCAGATGAAGAGGTAAGTAACTAAAAGAAGCTTTAAAAACTACTGAATGAATAAGAGAAATAGTTCCATACTGTGTCACATTGAGTAGCTGCAATGCCTACCTACTAATGGAGACCAGAAAGTCTTTGAGAGTAGAGGAAAATAGTTCAAAGTTTGCAATGTCCAGCTGTTTCACCTGGATGGGCTCACAGATGAACCTGAGCGAGAGAGAACATGAAGCACACAATGACAAATCAGATGGAAAAATAAATAATATCAGGTTACAAATGTGGTTAGCAGGTGATGTAAAAATTCGACTTACCACATCTTGTTACTACAGGGGTTTAACATGTACGAGTCCATGTTTTCATTCAATATCCCTGAAGTACTCTGTATGAAACAAAGCAATATCATTTTGTATGTGTCATTCGTTCAACATCCAATAGAGCAAGCATATTCATTAGCAGGATATCGTTTTATTGTTAGGTTTCTGTTAATAATTGCCCTTATACTGAAGTCTATGCTTTAATATGAAATGTCTGGAGCGTGCGCAATAAAGTGAATCACTTCCGGTTCAGGTTAAACACCGATGGCGGCTGCGTGTGTTATTCCTCCGTGAAACATGGATATCGGTGCCCAGTTATTAAACCCTTTATGATTGCAACCCTAACATTTATACACACACAGTACCGTAGCTTCTGGGTTAGCACCAAGGAGCTTGGCTCCACATTCCACTGAGGCATAGTTATTAAAGTTCTTCTGGGCCTTCTTCAGTGTATGAGAACCACCATTGTTAGAGGGGTGAGTAGACAGCGCTAAGGAGGAAAAAAACACAACAAGAGTTTTAATAAAACTTTAAATAATATTCAATCTTTACACTCAGTTTCATTAAATATAGTTTTGGGGTTTGAAGTACAAACATTTAATATGTTTTAATATGTAAACCTACTCTTCTCTTTCTCCACCTCCATCATCTTTCTCTTCCACTCATCAAAAGTAGGGATGTCCTCTGGGTCCTTGCTGTTCACACTGGGATCCGTTTCTGTGGTGACAGGGGAGCTCAGGTCCTGTCAAAGATAATGAGGTAATGAGATAATGAGACAATGAGAGCTGGGACAGCTTCCTCTGGAAATAGCTCACACTGTGTCCGTGTCTGTTTTACCTGCTCGCTCACCACATGTGATGTGTTGACTTCCAGAGGCTGCGTGCTGTCTCCGACTGAAGGTGTCAGAGGAGGGTCAGTGTGGGTTTTAGTACCTGCAGTGTGAACATTGGAAGTGTTCTCCAGAACAATCGGAGGACTGCTGTGGAAACAGAAAAAAAACATTGTGGCCTTGTTACAAAGAGTTATACTGATCTTTGAAACAGAATAATACTCAAAAACACTTGACAAAAATGCAAGAAACATTATGTTGACATTTTTCTAGATGAAAGTACCCACCTATCATAGTCATACGGATTGTCTTCTTCTTCACAGTCAGCAGGAGGCAGCTCAGATTCAACAACATCAGGTGCAGCTTCTTCAGATTCATCCTCTAAAACACTGAAATGAAAAAATGTGCAACCTGTTTAAATTATTGCACTTACAGGGTAGCCATCTGTGACAAAGAAACATTTTAAAAGTACCTTGTTCTTCTCACTGGGTGAAATCCAATCATACATTTTTACAGAGAGCTGACAGATTTAAATGAATTCATTAGATAATCTATACCTTTTTGTGACACTGTCTTGAAGCTTGATGATGCTGGGATTGTCATTAAGCTCAGCGGAAAAACCAGAGACAGGGTCAGATGATGGGAGCAGAGCAGGTGAATCATGCTCTTGAACAACAGAGGTGTCATGATTTGGATTTTCTGAGTTTGGCTCAGGTTCTTGCTCTGATTGTGACATTTCCTTGACTGCCTCCTTTTCTGCCTCAATACTGGACACTTGCACTTCCAAGGCCTGATGGAAAAACAGAGAGATACTTAAGCTGTCGGGTGAAATGTTTTAACGATTAGTCCATTAGCCAGAGCTGGACCGATCTAACAAACACCTCAATCGGGAAATGTTCCAGAAGGATCAATACAATAACTGGATGGAATAAAGCATCTGATCACTTGTCCAGGTCTGAATATTTTGTGATGCTAAGGCAGCCACCACATCTAAAAAAAATCAGGTACAACAATAAACAGGTCCCTTACACGGAAATCATCTGTTGTGTTAAGCTTGGATCTGAATGTCCGACACCTAATTTAAATTGTATATACATTTTATAACTATACCTCTGAATCTTGTTCTTTTTTGACCATGTGCTGTGTTGTCTGCTCCTCGTTTTGATGATTATCTTCTAACAGCAGCTCATTGTCAGACAAGGACTGGGCAGGTAAGACCCAGCTCTCCTCAACCTGGAGAAAAACACACGCACACACACTCAATCTGAAATGTGTCTATAAAACATGTATAATGTGTATGGTCACATGAGTGATCTCAAATAGCAGCCGGTGGAACTTCCTGGTAATGACTTTTGTTGTAGTATAGTACTGTTCAACAGACGCTACCTTTTCATGAGGAGTGTTCTCCCCCAACTCTTCCTCCGAACTGACGTCCTGTGGGGACATGGTCCTCTGGGCCTCTTGGGGCGACTCTTTGCAACCAACATAGCAACTAGGGTACCTACATGATGAAGGGGATCATAATCATTCAGTCATTTTGTCCTGATACAGGTCACTTCATGATACATTTGGGAAAGAAGCTCAGATTATAGAAATATTCATAGACTCACAGAGTCAGGGAAATACATACACACGCCTAAAACAAGTTACATATTGCTCACCCTATTTTGTCTCTTGTTTGAAACATGCTATTGCCTCTAGTGAGAAAAGTCTCTTGAAGACAATAATGTTCTTTACCTTTAGCGATTTTTGCTTCTGTATTTTTTTCTAGCAAGTGTTAAGTTTCTCTTCTGTCTTTGTCTCCTTTGTATCAAACCCCACACTTCTGTTGGTGAACAAACAGCACCGTGTTCACACTCGATTCAAACTCACCGGGAGAGCACAGCGACACAGAGCCACACTGACAGCACTCGCCACAGCAGAGGTGACATCTTCATCCCTCTCCCGCAGGGACAGTCATCCTCACCCTGCTCACTAATTGTAACGGCCCCCCGCTTCTCCACACAAACGCTGAGTCTCTTGAACTGATGTTACACGGCTCTTTATTCTCACATCTGGTTTGCCGTAGTGACACCGTAAAACTGTAATGACAGTTACAAACTACAAAGATTTTAATCATTAAAACCAAACACGAACGTTAAAATACAATGAACAAACAAATCGCCACGTGAGACATCTGACTCGTTAACGTGACAGCGACTCCCTTCCGCACTACCCGCAGCAAAGTAAATGGGACCAGCTTCCTTACCTCGTTCCGCTTGGCGAGGGGTGTTAAGCTAAAGTTGTTTGGATGGTTCTGTCCGAGAAATGCCGCAAAGCTGGCGTCCGGTTTGGTTTCCTATCTGTTCCGGGCTGACGGCAGGTATTTTATTGCACTGGGGCGGAAACGAGGGATCAGGTGTGTCGAATAAAACCGTCCGCTCCTTTGCTGCAGGTAACTATGCGAGGGGAGTCGCTACGTGTAAAAGACAACGAAAATAACCCAAACCGTAGTTGAACATAAGAACAATATATAGCCCAACCCTAAAATAAAAGAATAAAACAGTCTGCATAAACTGGCCGGTTTTGCTGACAGTTACACTAATTGAGCTTTTTCTCTCCGAGGTCTGCTCCGCTGCTGGTGTGTTGAATACAGAGTAAAAAAATCACTGCTTCTCGTGAACATCCCGAACATTGTCAGTTGGTGTGATGCTAACGCCTGCTACTGCTGCCACACACACTCACACATAAACTGCTGTAACTGCCCGCTGGCCAATCAGAGGCCAGAGATGAGGTTCCAGAGTTCACACTGCGATTCACAACGTCTGACATCCCGAGTCGGCGGACCGTCTCTTGGCAACGGTGAATATGAACCAACCCAGCCTTCACGTGACGTCACTCTAGGTGGAATTACGACTCATGATGAATAATTCGAGTGCTACGTGAAGCAATCGTGGTGAAAGCTAATTGGAAAAAATATATCTATGTAGGAAATAATAATATATTATTGTAGGAATAAAAACAATGTAAAAATACTTTCAATGGCTCAAATATGAATGAATTGATATTAATTTGAACGTCAAAAATTAAGGAATCACATTATAATTAACAGTATTTATTTGAAATAATTTTCTAAAGAGATATCATTCTGTCTGCAACATCTAAGACAAAGTCAAAGACGCAAATGAGCTGGCGAGGGTGGAAAAGCAGCGTGAGCCCATGAAGTAATTTACTTCCATCCTGAGTAATGACTCATCGCATAGAAACTGATGTGATGTCCGATCACAAACCACTGAGGTTGTATAAAGAATACACTGCCCTCTGCATCAACACTTACATAAGACAGGTTAATACGGTTTCCTGCAGACCAGGAGAAATTGCTGTATATTATATAGTTATATATAACCCTGTTTTGTTATCTTTCAACTTGATGGAAGGATGGCGCCTGGGAAGATATGTTAGGATGAAGACTCCGAGACGCCGTTGGCTGAGGTTTGCACTCCACTGAGTACCATTCTAGTTTTTGTACCATCATGTAACTGCAGCTGTCAAACTCTAATATATTAAATGCATTGTATCTGTTGTTGAACTACATCAATCTTCCATGAAATCCAGAAGTATCTCAATAAGCCATTCACTCAATTGGCTTCAAACTTGCCATGTGTCTTTGTTGATGGCTGACGGAAGTGCAGTTTTGAATTTGGCACAACTTGGACCCAGGATGTGTTCATATGAACAGGCGTCCAGTGCTCTTTAGCAGCCACGGTTGAGACTCATCCACGTAAGTGACATTCTCTATCATGACAACAGTGCTTCCAAAACAATGGCAAACTGGATTCTGCAAAAAGAGTCCCACTTCACTGAATAACAGGTGATCAGCTATTTGTTCTATGGGCTGAGTCCGGTAGCAGGTCTTAACTTGACACAGATCAATTACTACAGGTCACTGTTACAGCTTCGGTGAGAGAGCTCCAAATTACATCACCACAGCTCAAACAAACAGCCCATTCCACAGCTATGTTCTGAGCAGGCACTGCACTTATAACAATACAAGCAGACTAATACAAGTCGACAATAAAAAGCTGTTTCATAATGCTGTGTTCTCTGATGGATGAGGAGAACATTACTCTCCCCCAGGACTCAGGGTCAGTAACAGAACAACACTCCCGAGGCTGAGAGGAGGGGATCATCGACCTGCTGAAAGAACAGCAGTCACATGGATGCTCTGACAACCTATAGTTCCCCAGGGTTACTCTGCTTTTACTCTGAAGATGAAACTGACAAAAGTAAAAGTATAATAAGTTGCTTCTGACCTTCAAGCAAAAGCTTGAAGCAACTTATTGGCAGAAGATTCTAAATTAGATCAAAAGAAGAAACAAAAAAGTGCAAAAAATGTTTTAGAGACAGAAATGTCTTCAACAAAATGAGTCAATGTGTGTTAAATGTCTCACTGAAGTACATTGTACAGTTGTTAACCCACCTTTCAGGGCTGCAGTAGGTGTTGCTCTTGGGTATGGGAGCCTCTAGTTCTGTGGCTGGGGGAATCGTAGAGATGCGGCAGTGGTTTGCACACAGCAACAGGCCGAGACACACACACAGCGCCAGACACAGCAGCAGGTAGTTCTGCCTGTCAGACACCTAGGTAACAGTTTACAGCATTAGCAACACAGAGGAGATTAGTGATGTTACAAAATAGGTGAAAGAAACACAAAGCAAAAATCCAGACTCTAAATAAAGTGGAAGTTGAACCGAAAAACAAAGATATTCTATCATAGTAGGCCCTTCGTGGTTAAATAAAGGAAACAATGCGTCACCACCTAGTGGGCAAAAGTTCTGGTACATCTGAATGACATGGTCCCATAGAAATGGACTACATTTACTCTGTTTATCCCCCAGATGAAAAACTCCTGATCACACATGAAGGCTTTATGCCTGGAGTGTTGTATCTACCTCATTCTGCAGCTGGCTCACTCTGTCTGACAGGTTGAGAACCAGCTGAGACAAAACAATGAGCTAAAAGAAGATAAAATGCTCTACAGAGCTGAGAAACATCAAGTGACAATTACCTGTGGGTTCCCCTTTTCACATGTAAAATTTGATCCATTCCTTTCTAAAAATTACTGATTAAAGCAGCTTTAATCCCTATGCCGACGAAAATATCTCTAATCTCTTTTGAATTCAGCCCAGTAAAAATTCAGAATAAATTTGATTGAATAATTTTAGGACAGCTATCTCAGACTGAAACCAAGTAGACCAACATTCATGCCCTTTCATTGCTCACCTGTTCCTCTGCTATTCTTGAGGTGTTCTGGAGTTTTATGATGGTTTTGTGAAAGCTTTCTGCACCTCCTCCATCTGCTTACGATACCTTTAATCAAAACATGAAAGAAGACATCTTTAATATCACCTTCAGTTCATACACAAGGAGCAGCAGAGTGTGTCCTCATTCCTCACCTCTGACTTAGCTGCTCAAGGTAGCGTCCACTGAGCGACATATTCATCTCCAGGGCCTTAATGCGGTTGTTGAGTCTCATGAACACAGACTCCTTCTGACTGGAGCCGTGCATCAGGTTGCTGTTCTGCTCTGACTCATTGGGGGTCTCTGCATAGATGTCTGAGAGGGATGGTGAGGCAAGTGAGGGATGAGGCAGGTTACCACCTGATGAGGTAGAGTTGTCGTCTGTGAGATCCTCCATTTTATTGTCAGTGATGACTGCAGGGCCACCAGAGGGCTCTAGTTCTGTGACAGGGTCTGGAGCTGGGTGGGACGGCTCTGTGGATGTGGTGGTCATTTTAGGTACAGTTGGTGGGTCAGGCTGATGTTCTAAATGAACGGAGGTGGTAGGAGGTAGCAGCTGAGGATGATCTGTTTTGTCTGGGATTTGGACGGGGTATTTAATCCTAACTGAGAAACATCAACATCAGGCTTTTCCTCAGTTGACTCCACTGAGACATTGTCCACTGTTGCACTGACACTGGGCTTCACATAGATGGCGCTAGTGAGAGGGACTGATGGCTCAGTGTACTCTGCAGCTAACACATCCATCCGTTGTTTGGCATTTCCTCTTTTTGACAGCAGAGCTGAACACTGCCAAAGGAGGTATTCCTGAAGCTGTACAAGAGCCTGAAGAAGAAAATTAAGGATGTAGTGCACAGTAATGCTGATGATCTTGTTGCTTGCGATGGTCCATTTTTTATTTTCCTCCATCCAATTCATCTTCCTCCTTTCCAGAAGGATGACTGAAGAGCTGATATGTTCTTCTTCATCTTTCTCTAAAGGTATAATAATTGTTTCCTCCACTAGGGGGAGCTCTTGTTTGCTAGTTTCAGTATCAGATGTCTCTGGCTCAGGGGTCTCTGACGAAGGGGCTCCAGTTTCAGAGATACCAGAGTCTGGTAAAATATCGCCTCTTCATAGTCTGGACTATGGAGACAGAAGAAAAATATAGTATAAATTAGGCACATCTGAGATCAGGCACAATATTATTCTAAAACATTTCAGTACAAAACATGTGGCACTTCAGGGTGCCCTACAAAATGAAGTATATACAGCATGTAAAGCAACGTTATGCTATTACTGTTAATTTAAGTAAAACCGGCTACTGCAGCTGCAGAGCACTGGTCACCTTGTTATTTGAAAGCCGATAAACTAACGGTTTTGGAGATATGCGATTTCTGGAATTAGTAGATGGAACATAGATAGATTAGTCCATATTAAAAACCCAACAGCAACAAAAGTCAGTTCCCGCCTTATTAGTTAATTATATATTTTAAATATTTTGCATGTCTGCTTTAATATTTGATGCAGATTTGTTCCTCCTGGGCATGGGTGTTACTCGTCTTGCACAAATCTATAGAGTTGTTCACAGAAGATTGTCTTCTGCTGCTATTTGCTGAAATTTGTTGCTTCACCTTCCGCTTTAAAATAGAATCAAAGATATTCTACTGGATACAAGTAAGGGGGACACGGTTGGCAATTTCTGACCTGATCCCAACATATTTATTTTGGTTTCATCTGACCCAAAGAATGTGTTGCCAAGACTTATCAGGCCTCTTTTCCTGTTGTTTCAAAGTTGAATCTTGCAGTTTCATGCTGTTTCTTGAGTAATCGTTTTCTTCTTGGATGCCATCCACAGAGGGCGACTTCGGGCAATGGCATTCGCACTTTCTGATTAGTCACTGTAACACCAATTTCTACAGATAACTCTAGTTCCAAGTCAGAAGCACTTACCCATCTGTTTTTCTATGTAAGGCTGTGTAAGTAGCTAACTGCACAGCCACTCCAGCTTCTGTTGCTGGTTGTAAGATTATTTATATACCTCCCCACTACTGCTGAGATTTGAGTTTCAGCTTAAGTTAAGGAACCTTCTGATGCTCTTGTACCCTCTCCCCCTCCTGTATTATATATAACCCGAGCCACAAAAACTAAAAACTGTTGGGTGCACAGGTAATTTTATATTATTGTTCGTGCATTTAGCCTAAACTGGAATTACATGTTTGATTGCATTGATCGCTAGTAAACTGACTTTTGATGTTGTAGTCAATCTAAGCAGTTTGTTTTTTAATTATACATACGATCAAATACACTTCAATTTAAAAAAAAAGTGTTATCATACAGTTTGAATAATTTCAAATGTAGTTATACAGCACAGGTGTGTTCTCAGTTTTACTGTAGCTTTCTATGCAGACTTTATATAAGTCATAAAACATTTCTTAATCAAGGCCATATCAACTACATCACTCAGTCACTGCAAACCTCTAAATTGACATTTGTATTTTAAAGCTACTCAGCTGCATGTTCAATTAATGAAGAACAGTTAAACTGTTAATTATATGTTGAAGTGGAAGCTATAAGTGATGTTAGGAAAACTCTTGACAGGTACTCACACTGAAGTAGGATCTGTAGAGGCAGTTTGAGTCGTGGTTTCAATCTGTGCTGATGGCTCAGTCATGTTCATTTCCTGGGATGATATTACTATACAAACAACACATAAAACATTAAGACTCGTGCACCAATTATAACTTTTCACAAACTGTTAAGAAGTGATGAGCAAAGATTTTTACTTTTTGGAACACATTGAAAGCAATGTAAATGACCATGTTCAGAATGAAAACTGAAAAGAAAATGAAAACAGCAGAGTAACAAGTTGATAGAGTGATACAGGTCTACAGGTCTAAATGCAGTAGAAATCCCTACCAGTCAGACTTACCTTTTGCTAATTCGATCAGATTCTTGGGCAACTGGTCTTCACCGGGTGCGTATCCAGATGGGTTATCTGTAGGAGGTAGTTCCCTTATTAAAACACATTGATCTCTTAAACTACACTGTGTAAACACTACTTAAACTAACTGTACCAGACAGGTTGTACTGTGTGTATCTTGTTCAGCAGTACCACCTGTCTTGTTCTCACGATTGATGCGATCACATATGTAAAATATTCCCAACTGTATTGTTTTCAGTGCTTACCCAGGTCATCTTCCTGATCATCTGGTCTTTCAGTGGGATCAGCTATCTCCTCATACTCTTCAAACATGCTCCTCCCAACACCCTGGCATCAAAAGTAAATAAAAAAATTATGTAAAAATTCTACAACCATTCACATGTAGAAGGGAAATCTAATCTGTTTTATGCAGCAACTAAAATAGAGTCAAATTTCAAATCGTCTACCATCTCAATGGGGCAGAGGGTTATATTAAATGCAACAAATACACACAAACAGGTCATTAAATACAGGAAAGACATCCAAGAAGTAGTTTCAACATACAAAACAGTGTTAATGCCAAGCAGCAAATTAGTGTTTGATTTCTGTTGATGAGTAATTTCCCAAGAGCAGGCAACAGGAACATTTCCTTCTTTATAAATAACTATTATAACCAGGGCTACGTTGTAGCACTAACGGGCACGAGCACACGCGTGTTTCAAGTCTGTCGCGGTCGGGGAACAGACAGCGTTCAATGACCAAGCGCTCGTCTCCGCGTTGCATGCGTTTTTTTGAACTGCGGCAAAGATAAACGCTTCACTTCCTGTAGCCAGCAGGTGGGGCTGTGATTTAAAGTCATGCTGTCTTTGTAGATGTCATCAGGTGGCGACTCTTGTCTTACATGCCTAGTTTGGACTTGATTGAACCAAATATGCCTGAGAGATACAGAAGCTCGTGTTTCGATGGCGTGTAATCAAACTTTGACGCCAGGCCACTGTCACATGGTCTGACGAAATGTTAAAATTCAAATAACTTTAGATAACTATCTTGTTGTGAAGACACCCATCTAAATTTAAAGTTTATCTGATGAAGCCCCTACGACTAGTATGTCAAAGTAAATCTGCGGAATATGGCCAAAATGGCCACCAAATCCAAAGTGGCGGGCTTTTTGTTTACTCTAGCATATCTATCCAAGAGACTTATTTCTTTGTCATGAAAAGACACATGTCCCTGTCGATTTTTGTAGAAGTAGGCC
This sequence comes from Limanda limanda, assembly GCF_963576545.1. Taxonomy (NCBI): domain Eukaryota; kingdom Metazoa; phylum Chordata; class Actinopteri; order Pleuronectiformes; family Pleuronectidae; genus Limanda; species Limanda limanda. The sequence goes on along the minus strand of NC_083648.1, from coordinate 19,173,761 downwards.
AATCGTAGTGCTGGGGCTGCCCTCTAGGGGGCGCTAGTCAGTTATTTTGCCACGCCCATTCCTTAAACCGCTCTGACAGTCTTCAGGGGGGGGGCTGTTGATACACACATGTAGTTTGAGGGAGATGGACCCATGAACACGGAAGTTACAGCGATTTCGTGTGTCATGTCGAGTTGATAAACTTTGATGCCACGCCATTAATATGGCGTTTGACGACAAGTCACAGCAATCATATATCTTCATTATCAATGTCTTGAGACCCATTTGACACAGTTTGACATGGTTTCTCAAAGTGGATGAGGAGGACTACTTCCAAGTGTAAGACGTACAAAAAACAAGACATTTCCTGCTGCCACCAGGGGGCGCTGTGATTTTAAGTCACGATTTCTGTTCCCATGTCTTCGGTTTGCGAATCTTGTCTTATGTGTCTAGTTTGGACTCGATTGGACCAAATATGTCCGAGATATAGACGCCTGTGTTTTGATGGCGTTTAATCAAACTTTGACGCCACGGTCACAGGCTCTGACGAAAAGTTGATCTTTTGATAACTTTAGATCTCCATCTTGTTGTGATGACACTCGTCTACATTTTAAGTTGATCCGATGAAAGCCCTATGACAAGTACATCAAAGTAAAAATGTGGAATATGACCAAAATGGCCACTAAATCCAAAATGGCGGGCTTCCTGTTGCTTTTTTCATCATGCTCCTTGAGGCTTTTTTGTATGATTAGTCACGATACACCTTTTCCCCGATTTTTGGCAATAGGGCCTCCCACCGGAGGTGCTCGGGCCCTAATAAACAGTTGTTATATATGTGTTAGTTTCAATAATAACTCTCACTTCCTTTTGTGCAAACTTCAACCACATCTGTCTTTACATTATGCAGAAGTGAACTACAGTCAACATGTATACACTGGTTCAATGTGTAGCCACCTCAGGCTCAATAGTGTAATGATAAGTGTGAGCTGAATCCCTTGAGCCCACATGCCAAATATTACATAATATTACTTGACACCATCTACAGCTCATGCAGTATGCAACAAGCTGTCATTTGGAGAACAGACTCCAAGCTGAATGATTTAATTTGTTATTTGAGATTTAAATAATAGATTAAATTGGTAATTAAATTTAAAAAAAATGTACATACAGGCATAAAAGAAAGGTAGGACTATAACAGTGTAACATACTTAACATACTAATATTTTTGGCCAGCTTTCTAAAGTAAAAGTGGAAAATGGGCCATTCTATATTTCTAATTCCTTTTTGTTACATACCTTATGAGACTAAGGTGACAGAAATATTCAGAGCCAAAGTGAGAGACCAACTCAACCTAAAACAAAAAGCAAAAATGATTCAGATATTATGATCATGTGAAATGTGCTGCATTTCACCCCACGCAAATCAGCACTCAGCAGTGGATGGGCATGTTAAGAACAGACAGCAAAGCAAAGCTGTTTTGTTTTGTTGTGAATTTAAGAGAAAAGGTTAAAGAGAAAATCCAGTTGACTGAATGAAAAAGAAAGTACTGCATGAAGAAATAAAAGAAACATCTCAATATATGAAATGTTGGCTCATCTGATGGAATATTATTGGGAAATGGGAGAAGTAATTAAAGACATTCATCCATCCATTCACAACAGGAACAACTAGTGTGTATTGGTTTTACTCACTTCAGATTAATATTTAGTCATTGACTCTGCAATTTGTTCATTTAAATCTACACCCTTAAAATTGGCCTTGGTCACGAAGGATGTATATATGTAATATGAACAATCCCAAAATGAACTCCGTGAACCAATGTAACTGACTTCAACCAACTACTTCTAATTACATGAAGATGTCAAGACTTTCTGCAATACTGTCTCATAATAGAGTCTCATTCCAGCATAAAATGACCAGACCACTTAATGGCAGGGGAAGAAAAGAAAAGTGAAGTGGGCAAAACTTTAATTCGAAGAGATTTAGAGAGAAAGCCCTGCTTCAAGTACGTGTTAAATTATTAAATTGGATTAGGAGATGACAGAGTGTTCACCTTCACATATTCAGCATAGAGATGCTCATCTAATAGGAAGCTCTGGACTTTGCGCTCATCCCTGGCGTGAAAGGTTCCCAGCTTTAACCACTTATTTGTTGGGTATCTGGAGGAGCAAGTGTAAACAACTAAGTGATTCCGCAGGGAAAACAGGTATGTGGTCAGTCAACTATGAAATATTGATGGTAGAGTTAACTGTAGTATTCAAATTTATTGAACTAAAGTCAAAGTAAACAACTAAATACAAATGGTTTTGGTTGTGTCTATTCCCACACATTTTTCATTGTGTGGGACAATGTAAGCTTCCACGTGGCCCGCTCATCAGGGCGTGGTTCACTGCCCATCAAGGAATGCTGATGGTGATCTTATCACCTTACTCCCATTCCTCAATCCTATCGAGGAGTTTTTTTCTGCATGGAGGTGGAGGGTCTATGAGCATCGGTCTCAAAACCAGAGGTCCCTTCTCCAGGCAATGGATGCTGCTCGTGGTGATGTCACAGCAGAGCAGTGTCAGGGATGGTTGCGGCATGCACGCCGATTCTTCCCCTGTTGCATAACAAGGGAGAACATCATATGTGATGTTGATGAAAAACTGTGGCCAGACAGACATGAGCGCAAGGATGAGCAGGAGAGTGAGGATGAAAACTAGTGAAACTCCAGCTTTACTTTAGTTTCTTACTGTATGTGTTGTTAGTGTAGGCTGTACCTAATTTTAGTTTTGATGTGCTTATTGTTACATTTTCTGTTACTGTAACCACAATGTATGGCAATTACTGTAACAATTTACATGGCAGTATGAGTGCAATAAAGTATTATATGTGAAACCTTGAATTAATCTTTTTTCTGTTTACACATAGTTTTCTGGAAAGAAAACATCTACTGAAACCATTCAGTGTCAAAGGACTGAGCCAAGATTGAAATGTGCACATGAGGGATATTTCTATGGTCCACTGCCATACTGACAAAACATCTAAACATTTTGACCTATAGTGTTTAAACAATGCCAAAGGGACTTTTCATTTTGACTATTTGTATGAGAAAAGGATTTAGTTTTGACTGATGAGTTGTCTGTTTTGGGAGAGATATGACCTTTTTCAGGTGTGCCATGGAGTTTTGCTGAACCATCTAGGTTATTTTGGAAAATGTATTTAAAGCTTTGAGAATGTCCTTTTTTCCCCGAGAGATGAGCCACAGCAATCGAGAAGGAACCTTATGAAGGTGATCCATGTAGTTGTGCTGAACCATATAGGCTATTTTGCCAATTACACTTAGAGCTCTGAGAATGTCATTTCTGTTTCGTGAAATGAGCCAAAGCAATGGAGAAAAACTGTAAAAGGAGATCACTGACTCAGCTGATTTCCTCAGACAGGTTGTTCCAGTGTTGTTGTGCCTGTCCACTTTAGTTTTTTACACTTGATCTTTAAAATACAAAACAATAAAAGAGCATTAAGGGGTGATGTCACGAAAAATGCACTGATCTATAAGATATCAATCAGAATTGTTCGAATCAAAGTCTGTGTTACACGTATTTGCTTTCTCGATTGCACCAAGTGGTAAATGAGTGAGTCATGGTAAAGTTGGGTTCACTTTCCACACAATGCCACCAGAGAGCGCTCTTTACTCAATTCTACAACATTTCAATCAACCCTACTTATTTGTACAACACCTTTCATATGTACACTCATCTAAAGGCCAAGAGCCAAGAATTATACAAAAAATAGACATAAACGATGACAGTGATTACTCACGAAATATATTTTAAAAGCTAAAATAACAATACAAATATTTTAAAAAGAGTATAATCAATAGTAAGTCTTTGTGTTCTAAAGTATACAGTCTGCATACCGTGACATATATATATATATATATATATATAGCTAGATAGATAGATAGCTAGATAGATAGATAGATAGATAGATAGATAGATAGATAGATAGATAGATAGATAGATAGATAGATAGATAGATAGATAGATAGATAGATAGATAGATAGATAGATAGATAGATAGATAGATAGATAGATAGATAGATAGATAGATAGATAGATAGATAGATAGATAGATAGATAGATAGATAGATAGATAGATAGATAGATAGATAGATAGATAGATAGATAGATAGATAGATAGATAGATAGATAGATAGATAGATAGATAGATAGATAGATAGATAGATAGATAGATAGATAGATAGATAGATAGATAGATAGATAGATAGATAGATAGATAGATAGATTTCCCGAGGGAAATTTAGGTGGTAGGCCCCAGAATACAACAATGCACAAACAGAAAAATGAAAATGAATTAATAGTGCCATCTTCTGGCTAAAATAAAATCCCACAGAAAAAAGAAAGACATGATTATAATGTCCTCATTGCAAGAAGTTTCTCAGTTCGAATCCCAGCTCAGCTACATGGGGCCTTTCTATGTGGAGGTTCATGCTTTTTCTGGATACTCCCACTGCCTTCCAGAGTCCAAAGACATGCAGAATGGGGTTAGGTTAAGTTAGGTTAAGTGGAGATTCTAAATTGAATGCTGGTGTGAATGTGAGTGTGAATGGTTAGTTGTCTCTGTATGTGTTGACCCTGTGATACGGTGGCCGTCCCTCCATGGTTAACGCCACTTCTTAGCCAATGTCCGATGGTATTGGCTTTAAACCCAACCTAATGCATGAGCGTTTGGATTCAAAATCAGGTTTGCTGTGGTCGTGAACAAACAATACCATTTATTTGTGTTGTTGTACAGTAGGCAAACACAAAATGTCCTGTACAATTATAAGTTATTTGTGTCTGCAGCCACCATTGGGAATAGACAATGTTAGACAACGTACCCAGCAAGAATGGATGAAGTTTTTGTGTAAATTAGCAAATAGGCAAATAATTCAGAGTTTATTATTTCTCAACAATGTATAATGTTTGCCGCAGTCCACTGAGGGGTCTACATAAATTCATATACTCTCTGTAAAACCCAGTGGCTGAACCAAAAAAGACTCGGCAGACAAAAATCACATTATGAGGAAGAAGTTTATTGAGGAGCGATACAGTGACACAGAAAATAACAACTGATGCCCAGTTCAACTTTATGCCTTCTGCTAAACAACGCCATCCCACTACACCTGGAACCATTTCATTGTCTGTCTTAGCATAATTGTTTTTCCTCATTTTTTCCCCACTCTACATTTAGCTTTGGCAATACAGAATTGTAATTCATGCCGGTAAGGCAGTCTAAAGAGAGAAGAGAGCATTTAAGTGAATAGAGACAGAGAACGATTAAAGCGCTGGGATCCTGGATGAGGTCTTTATAGTCCACAGGTACAGTATCTCCTTATCATTACCTATATACATCAGAACACAGTTTGGGCCCACATACACAATAACAACCTGACAGAGAAGCACTTGAACATTGACAACAGCACCTTAAGCTCTGATGCATTTGCTGACTGACTGACGGGGCTTCGATGGTTTTGAAATAGGGGGAATGAGAAGAGTTGAGAGAAGAGATTGGTAGTGTGTGATGTGCATGGAGTTGCATGTGTCAGACCTGAGAAATAGGCTAAATGGAAACACGCAATGCATGTTCTTTGTTCAACTTGTGTTTTGCCACATTAAGTCGCTACTGTTTTTCTTAATTGCTTTATTTTTTCAAGTGGCATGTTCGATCTCAGCAGTCAGCGTCTGGATCAGAGCGTAAGGCTGCATGGGTCACAGGTTGACCATTGATACAGCACAGGTGGATACCTATGACAAGGGTAAATGCATTATTGAGGCTGTTTCCATATAAGGGAATACTGAAGGTGCTCCTCAACCTTGCTAAGTGTGTATGGCTGCTACTACAACACAGGAACAACTCACAAAAGTCCAACATTAAATTTAACTGCAAGGGTTTTTATGATTCATCATTAACAGCTTTGACCATGAAAACAAATACAACTGAAACGCCAACAAACGTGCAGACAGACAGCACATGCACACGTGTCCTCACGCACTCTTACACACACATACACAAAATGACCCACACACAAATACACACACACACACACACACACACACACACACACACACACACACATACTAAGATACAACTTCTGTTCCTATGAGAACATTAAGCTGATAATTAACACTTACTGTGGGGGAGGGAGGGGGGGTAATATACAATAAATTAATACAATACTAAATCATACTCAGCCTACATATAGGCAAATTAGTCCCTCCCCTGTTTACATACACACACGCACACACACTCCCATGCAATAAAAGCAGCTTATGTGCCATGCTGCATTTTGGAATGAGTAGGGCAGTACGACTGCTGAGCGTATTTTCATGTAGAAGCAGCTAGTGGGGTTGATGGCTGACTTGATGAGGGGTACATGTGGGGGGGGGTGTAGAGGTCCCAGGGACTGGTGGGTAGTGGATCTGCTAAGCAAACCTGGACCACAGGCGAGCAACAAGCGCACATATACATACACCACAAGACAAGTACCATACTGTACATAGATATATGAACACCGTCACCTGGCAGGAAATCGAGGGTCAAAGGGGGGGGGGGGGGTCAAAGACAGTGTCTGCACTAAGGAGAGAACGGGACAGCCGAGCCACGGCTGAGAGAGGAGGGATGAGGATGGCAGAGGGAGAAGAGAGGAGAGGAACCCTCACTGGAGGATTAGGGTGGAGCTTGCCGTGTAGGAGACGGAGGGGGCCGCCGGCTATGGAAGTAAAAAAAAAAAAGAGACGAGGAGAGAAAAGGTTAATCGTCAGTCTTTACATGTTTTTAATTTCAAGGTTCCGTATTCATATTATAAATCAGATTCAGAAAGAGGGCTACACGACACTCTATTGCTCTTGATTGACTTTGTGGTTAGCCTTCAACCAAACGCTGAAACTCAAGGCCACACCCCACATTGGATCCCTTGGACTGTGCATGCATTGTGTTCTGTTTAGGCCAGGACGGTTGTTTTCTCTGTGTTTTTCCATTTATGATTATTCATGGGTGACATCAATTTAAACTGTTCCCTTCATTGATATTACTTGTTGCTACTTTACACCTGTGATTGAGTCTTGGGTGGAATTTGATTGCTGTAAAGTGGGTATAGATAACCACCTTGTTAAATTGGAGCTGAAAAAGAAAACCGCTGCTCTCTACTTTTAACATGTCACACCATTCTACCTCAACAAAATATTGAAGCATTTATTTTCCTTTCGCTTTAATCAGCACACTGTCATTGTAAACATCTACTTTGGGTTAAATACCCCTACTTTCATAAAAATATCAAAAGAGCATGCTGCGTGTTGGGCTGCTGTTACCTGGGGATACTAGGAGGAGCCCTGTTTGGGCGGCTTGGAGCCTGCGGGCTGTCAGCAGTGTTATTGAAAGGCCCCAGGGGTCCTGGGCGATTTGGCGGTGGCGGAGCCCCTCGGGGAGCCGGGCGCTGGCCTGAAGACATCCTCCTGGAGGCAGTGGGACTGGATGGAGGAGACCTGGGGAGGAGAAAGCATGTAATCCAGAATAATGTTGAATAAGGTTAAACATTTTCAGGTATTTAAACATTTTAAAAGCACCATTTGGTTTTGATTTAAAATGGTCACAGCATGCATGTGCGTAATCATTCTAATTTCATTTTTACCTGCGTGAACCACTTTGGTCCCCCATCCAGGATGAGTCAACAGGCGGAGGCACCGGAACAGTGATGGTGGAGGTGGAGATATCACCAATGATGGTCAGCGCCTCCTTCAGGGCCTGGTGGGTCCTCAGCACCTCGTCCCTCCTCTGGGCCTGCTCTTGAGACTCGTCCATCAGGGCATTTTGGTCCCCTGCAGAGTACAGCTGGGCCAGTAGCTCTGCATTGATGAAGTCCTTGACCTAGTGGCATCGAGAGGGAAGTGCAGGATAATAAATCATAAATGCGAAAGAAAAGGGTATTTTTGAAAAGAGGATTAAACGCCATTATTATAATTTCAATTTGGTTGTAGTATCTTTACTTGAATACACTTAAATAATAATTTCAGTAATTTTTTTTCTCACATTGCCGATCATGAGATGCATAATGGCCTTGGGCATGAGGTCCCGGATGCACTTGTTGACAATAGCCATGTAGGAGTCCACCAGGTTACGAATAGTTTCGACTTTACGCTCCAGTTGAGGGTCCATAGAGAAGTTATCTGCGGTGGTGGTGGTCTCACTCTCGACCTGTAGAGGGAGACAGTTTTATTAGTTTACTTATATGGACTTTCGAATACACTATGAAAAAGAAATTCCACGCTTGCCTCGTTAAAAACCTGGAAATTTCCCCTGAAGGTTGTAAGAGATTCAAATAACAGGTTGCTTATTACAGGTCTGAGTTTGATATAAAACGTGGTAAGGTCAGGATCACACAGAATAAGGGAACCAGAGGTGAGACACTGTCGTAAAGACCCTGGAGGAACAAAGTGAATGGAGAATGAATGAGTCTGCTCACATTAATCGTCTTCTCAGGATAGACTCCAGCACGAAGCAGAGAAGATTTCCAGCTCTCCACATCATCCTGAGAGTCACAGGCCAACTCCAAGGTGCGATTGTCCTTGTACACATTCCTGAACACCGGGACACAGGAGAGAATATGTAAGTGGAAGAAATGGAACTTAATCTGTACAAGAATTAGACACGAAGCATTCATTTATTAGGATAAACACTGCTGTGCTCAGGATAAACTCTGACATGTGTACGTATTAACAGTCTATAAGGTTATGTGTCTCCCTCCACGTGAGACATTTTGTTATTTGACCTATTTTAGGTTTCGAGCCAAGAGTTACTTAATGGGATGAAGAAAGTGAATTACAATAAAACTTTTTACAAGACGTTCTGCGCCAATTACTGAAAATTCTGGCAACACACTGACTTAAAGTGCTGTTACTGTTCGTTTTCACCATGTTATTATCATTACCCATTATTACAACATTGAGACCTGGAAGTAACTATTTCTCCAAGCAGCATTCCCCTGTAAAATGTCTAGTATTATATTATATTTCACAGTTAATTCCACCAACTGCACTGTAGGTTTTTTTAAATGCTTTTCAAAACACATGTTTGTTCATGTGTGCTTACAGACTAAATCTCTAACTCCCCCGCTATCAAAAGTTTTATTACGAGTGCGAATGAGGATATGTTTTCATCTGTGTTTGGTTTATTTCCACGATGTGTGGTGGAAGGAAGCAGTATGTGTCAGGGAAGGACTCATAAATGTTTGGTTAAAATCCGGAACAAGGGATAGATCCAGGAATTGTTTTCACTTTATTTAATATTGTTAGACGTTTTTCAACATTTTCATTAATTTCCCTAAAAATACAAATATAATAATTCATGGACCCTGATTAAAAAATGTTTAGGGAAGTGATATTTAGGATAATGTGCAATCTGGTGCAAATCCAAATGAAAATCTGGATTTAGAGAATTACTATTGGTTTTTGGCGGAGGAATGCGCTCTACTGAGTGACCTTCTAGTTTAATTTGCAGCCAAATTAGTTGCACCTTTAACTACTACACAGGTTTGAAAAAATATTAGGGCCTTGCAGCTGACCTCGACTCCGTATTGAAGATGCAGAATATGTGCTTGCTGGACATGAAACTCTTCTCCACATCGCGGACCTTCAGGTTGTCCAGGGGGAGCATGTACTTCTTCTCTTTCTCCTGTGAATGAGGAAAACAGAAGATATAGATCATGCGCCCTTTTTATGACTCATACAAGTCTCTCCGTTAATAAGTTTGATGTGGAAACAACTGCAGCGTAGGATATCGACGAGACAAAGGTGAAATTAGGTTTGTAAAGAGGGAGAAAGAGGGTAAGCGGAGTAGGGGGGAGCGACCGGAGTGAGGAGGAATGGGGGAGAAATGAGAGTGGGAGGTTGGGGGAGTGGGTGGAGAGGGGGGGTTAAGCAGAACCAGAGAAGGAAAAAGGGAGAAGGAGCCCACATGTGGAAGTCATTATAGTGTGGGTCAAGACACACTCGTTCCTGATGGTGCGTTTTTGACGAGCTGGAAGCTAAGGGCTTAGGAAACTCTCTGGCTGTTGTAAAGACAGGGGAAATGCAGATTAATGAAAAGCAATGAGGGTCAAGATAAAGCACTGCTCTAATAAAACATTTATCATCTTGGGTTCAGGCTCGGACAGACTCGAAGAGCAGCCTGCGACGGATGCTTAGGCCCAAGAAACTCTGCTCCTCGTTTTTACAGTCAATCCAAGCCTCCATCTTTCTTAACTCTCTTTCTTTTTTCTTTTATCCCTCCCCCTCTATATTTTTTCAATATTTTTTCTTTCCATTCCAGAGGGGCCCACTTCCTGCCTGATTTTTCTTTTTTTTTTGGAAGACGGGGGGAGAGAGAGTGAGAGAGAGAGATTAAATGACAGCCTGGCGTTAAAACTCAACATCTGGTAGTGCTTAGCGGCACAGAGAGAAGCAGGGAAGGAGGGAGAAGTTAAAGAGACGGCAGGCGAAGGAGGAGGCGAGACCGCGGAGGAGAAACGCGAAAGTGGATTTCCAAAAGATTTGCAGGAGAAAGACCACAGCTGGTTTGACGGTGCGGAAAGCGGTGGTGGATGGTCGCAGGTAAGAAATACAGCAGATGCCGATAGAAGAAGAAGACAAGACAGGAAAACTCTGCACACCCTTGAGTGTTGTATTCCCAAAGGGGTCACTAGAGCCCATATATGGTCACACAGGTCCCCTCCCTCTTCCTCTCTCTTCCTCTCCCTTACTCCCTTACTCACTCCCCCCTCCGTCTCCCTCTTTCCCTCTTTTTTGTAATATCCCCTCCCTGAACGTGCAGCCAGTCTGTCCCAGTCGTCTGAGCGAATATGCCACGTCAAGGCTGGATACTCTTCATGGCCGGCGTGACCGAAGCGGACCGCGAGGGGACCCCGGGCTCAAGCATCTACCAAAACAAACAAACAAGCCAAGAGACGTGTACCAAAAAAGATGGAGGAGAGCAGCAAACATGCGGATGAGGCGATTTCCACATTACCAGGGGTTTTTTCGTACAACGGGAACCCTGGCGTCCATAATGGAGAGACGCGAGGGGAGGGCACAGACGACAGAGACCAGAGCATCTGGAATGGCAGAACAGCAGACAAGGCCTGACCCTTAACTCCGGCTCCGTCCACCCAGTGTTCAGACTACCTGTTCATTGTCATACTGGTGTACAGTAGTCTGCACATTGGTTAGACTGGGCATGGACCCTCTTCTGTCAGTCTGTCACTGTCTCTGTCTCTCTGTTGACACTTCAGGTCTCCAAGATGTTTTTTTGTTTTTTTGCATCCGTTGCTTCCTCTTCACCCTCTGCTATTTTTTATCTATTTATAATCTGTATTTTATCTGTATTCATCTGTATTGTGCATTCTAACAATCACTACGTTCTTTTCGCTCCTATCTGGAATAAACTTATGTCACAAATGTTCAACGATAACTGCAGATTTAACAAAAATGCTATGAAAAACCAAGGCGTCAAGATCTGACTTTTGATCCAGAGTGGTAAACGATTTGAAGCCAAAACTCACAAAAATAGCGGGCTCACATATTTTATAGCATGAATGAGTGAGTGTGCAGGCTGCTAGCCTGGTGCTCTGATGAAGATGTGGTCCACGGGAAGGGGGAGGAGCAAATGTGGCTGCAAAGCATCAAACACTGGCCAAAAGAACGAAGGGCCAATCAATCAAGTGCTGTTTGAAAATCGGTCAGACACCTCTAGTGAAGTTATTTCAGTGGGTGGCCAAGAAGGACTTGGAGGGAAGAGGACACTGATGTTTACTAGATTGCTGTGGTGTCAGATAACTGCATATAGCTGGCAGAAAACGTGTTTTGCAGATGGTGAAAAAAAAAAAAAGGGGAAAGAAAGAAAAGAATATATGTTTGACATCTGATGCTTAACATTTTAAAGGTTAGTTTAATTTGCATAGTTATTGTGCTGTTGGTTTGCTGAGAAAGTACGAAAAAGACACAAAATGGACATGCAACCTTTTCTCTGCTCCATGTGGAATATTCCAGGTCTAACAGTGACTTCATGCCATTTAGTGTAATCTGGTTATGGGTTTGAAGGTTGGAAAAGAGAGATGGGGGGGGGGGGGGTGAAGGATGGGGGTTGGGGGCATATTGATATTTAATGGAGGGGTTTCTCTCCACCGAAACATTGGCGGCCGATGTTTGGATTAAAAACTTGTGATTTTCCTGCCAAGAATGTGAGCAGTTCCGAAGCAACTGCCAACCACACCAAGAGAGGGAGGAGGGCGCGCAAATGTGTGTGTGTGTGTGTGTGTGTGTGTGCGTCCGCGCGCATGTGTGACTAGAAAAGTTCATGGAGTGTAAAACAGAAATATACAAGGCGAAGCCAGCGGGGTCTATAATTTCCTACATTACCACACCAACGTATCAAATGACAACGTGTAGACCCGGAGCTGTGCGGCCCATGTGCCGTCTGAGGGCTGAGTGTGCTTTCGTATATATTTTGGGTGTCTGAGTGAACATTTGGTCGTGACTGGGACTGTTCCAAATTTGCTAAGAGGAAGCAAATGCTCAAACTCCCAGTGGAAAGAGGTGGGTAGAGAAGAAAGTGCTGCTCAAAGTGAACTGGTCCACCGTGGACATGATGCATTCTTCAGCAGACTGTCGGCCAGTCCAACCACACGTACAAATGTATTTGATAATCAAGAAGAGAAGGCTTTGGACAAACATCAGAGCAGCACCGTGTGGCTGAAGGAGCTGCAGTGTGTCTGCCTATCTACACTTGCTGTGCAGAATATCCTCCAACCTGTACAGCAGGCACAGACAGGCAGATAGACATCAGCCCAGCAAGGCAGCCAGCAGGACGGAACCAAACACTGCATCCTCTCTCTGTATTCTAAAGTATCAATGATATTGGAAATAAAATGATGCAAATATAATCAATAAAAAAAAACAACCTGTGAGATCTGTGTCATTTATTCAACACTGTTGTGTTATTGTGTGTTGTTGAAGTCTCAAATATTAATTCAACTACTTGGTAGTGTTGCACCCAAAACAGAATCATGTGAATTCTCTGTGGAATTGTCATTATGAAGAACCCTAACTTCAAATTACACTTGATCATTTGATCCATTGTTCATACACAAAACATTGATCATAGTTAATTCACTCACCTCATCATCCTTGAACCAGGAGAGGCTCTCTGCAGTCAGCACAAACCAGTACTCCTTGGCTCCTCCCTTCATGATGCTGATGTTGTTGATGGTCAACCAACCTTTACGGATGACCTGAAGGGGCGGGAGGGTCAGACAGTCAGAAAAAACATTACATTTAAAAGAAAACAAAGGACTGACAGAAGCTCTTTATCTGGAGAGATTATGATTTTAAAAAAAAACACAAAAAAAACGACTCACCCATCTCTCAAACACATGTCAGATAATCTGTGCAACTCATCAATGCAGGGGAATGCAGTAAAATGTGTGTGGAGGTCAGGTTAGGTGTGTCGTCGTGTCTTTGTGACTTACTCACAGCCTATAGCCGTGAGTCAAGTGCATTCAAGGAGCTGTGTTCACAATGCCACATGCAAAAAGCCGTGTTAGCTTGTTAAGTGACCATTGTGTTAAGTGCTTCGAGCACACAATGAAGCCTGTGTGTGAGTGTGCCTTCTGTGTTAGGTGTATTAACCCTACAAGCCCAACGTAAACAGGCCTGTGGGCACAGTGCCAGGTGATTATTAGATTAGATTACTGTCAGTCTTGCACCGCCTAAGACTCACTCAGGAGGTTACCCAAATCATTACAAAGCCTCTCTGTCACGGACACAAATGAGAGAACTGTGGGGCTGGATCCCTGACAGCATTATACAGGAATTCAAACTTTTAACTTTTAACTAATTCTAGAGATTTTAAAACAAGCAAATTTCCCATTTGTATTTGTCTAGTTGGCAACCCCTTGTAGTCAGCAGGCCATGGTGGGTGGAGGGGGTGTTAGAGAGTAAATGGTTAGAGAGTAAACTCTTACAATCAGGCCTGATGCAGGAGGAGAGGAGGCCTGCAACGGGAAGGAATGTGGGGGGTTTAGACACCCTGCAGCACTGAAAATGGTTTTGTTTCTAGTGCAACTTCTCTTAAAGAATATGACGCCTCTGACCAGATGCAGCCAATGTGCCATTCCTCACCTGTCAGAGTGAAAATGCGAGGAAATGACAAGTTCTTAATTTTTTTTTAGCGTGGCGGTGCCGGAGAGCACCACACAATGGGCAGAAGTGTTACTGCAGGCACAAAATGACATATTGCAAAAACCACAACCCACACAATGAGGCGATACTCACCAGCAGACACCCATAAGAGGGCAGCTGAGATTCTCACTAAGGGATGGGGGGGGATGAAATGCAAAGTTGCACCTTGATGACACAGGGTAAGGGGGGGGGGGGTTCAAACAAAGGGAAATGTCTCAACAATAACACCAGTGATGATGGTGGCATAAAGTAACAGAAGCCAAAGTGAGTATTTTACTGAAACACAAATGATAAAAACCAAAGAAGGAACTGTACACAACTGGTGCCACCACTGGACGTAATACGGCATGCATGACTACAACTGAAATTAATGACATCAAATTTAAAAAATGGGGCTGAAATATACATTTATAAACACAGTTTGTGGAATGCAAAAGATAAACTCAGAAGAAAAGAGTATATGAGCTCTCTTTCCTCTCAGCATCTCCGTCTTTGCGTTCTGTCTGCAGCAGCCGTCCTGTCGTGTGTGTGTGTGTGTGTGTGTGTGTGTGTGTGTGTGTGTGTGTGTGTGTGTGTGTGTGTGTGTGTGTGTGTGTGGTGTGTGCACTACTCCCTTGACCTCGTGCTCTGCTTTTTTGTGTGTGACACAGAAGACGTGAAAAAAAATAACAGCTCACCTGATTTCCTGCCGAGCTCTGGCTCTTATTGGTCTGACTGCTCCTCTGCTGCGCACTGGAGGAGGAGCAGCGAAGCCGAGACGTTAGGTGAGCGAGGACGACAGGGAGAACAAGGTTAACGCAGACGAAGGAGGGGAGGAGAGAAACATGACAGGGGTACAAGGGAAACTACTGAGCATTTCTCTCCTTTAGCCTGGCGTGTTCAATCATAAATCATTCATCATTGGTGGGGCACAGCTACAAAGAGGAGTCTTTTACTTAGCAAAGCCAATGAAGTCCTCGTGGTTAGTGTTGATGTAAGAGAGCTGGATGTCGATTAACAGCAGAACCTGCAACAACACGCAAAATGTATCGTGAGGAAGAGTCTGACATCCAGGGGAAGTGCACTTTTTAGTTTTCATGCCGAGACTTGGATGATAAGACGGACACCACTCTCATCTCTGTACGGACGCTACAGCCAGCAGCCAATTAGCTTATTAGTATAAAGAAGCAGGTTGAACAGTTAGCTTATCCCAGTCCAGTATATAAAAGTCTATAAAAGCTGGATTTTTAATATGTGTTAAACAGACAAGGTATAAAATGTTAATTGGTGACCTTCAGATGCACTGAGAGATGCACTAAGTGTATTAGGGTTATTTATAAAGCGCTTTTATAATCTTATTTTCTTTTGGTGACCTTTAGATGCCGCTCGATCGCTCCATCTTAGATCCTCACAGTCTTCCACTTATTACAATTTGACAGGGCTTTTGGGGTTTTTGTTGGTGGAGGCCTTGTGGATATACGTTCAGTTCCTGCTGTGTGTCGCTGGCACTTCACACTACTCACTGCTTATATGGTATTCTCCTCAGGGGCATTGATTTGTTTTAAATTATAAAATATTTTGTTTTGTTTTATATTGTTAGGGGCTTTCTTTATTTTATTCCTTTTAGTCGTGTTTGTTTCTTATCTAGTGTTAACGCTTTTACTGTTGAATGGTTTTTTTCAATCTTATTTTCTGTATTATTTAAATTGCCTGAATTTATTTCCCTCAGTCCTTGTTTATTCATGTAAAGCACTTTGTTTTGAGAAAGTGCTGCATAAATTAGTTTATTATTATCATTATTATTATTATTTATTTTATTTCATCAGTGTTACTTATGTATGGTGTTATCAAATACTAGATTTACAACTAAATGCTACCAGCCCCAGCTGTGGAGGCATTGCTATAGTTATGGCATGTCAAAATCTCTTTTTTCTGCTTTTGTATTTATTTCATTCTATGTAATTGTATTTTAAGTCTGAATAATACATGTAACTTAATGTTCAAAGATTCTGTATATATAAAGAGAGAGAGCATATAACTTGAATGCACATCATTAATCCCAAATTAGAGTCCGTTATGAAGAGGTGGGTTGTAAGTAATGTTTGAAGGTGGATACCAGGCTAATCTCTCCTTTGTTTTTACTTCTATTTAAACTTGATGGAAGGATGGGGTACGGACCAAGACGGAACTTTGAGAACAGATTTGATTAATGGTGCAAATCCAGGATTTAAAAAAATAATTGCAAGATTGGGTTTCGTTTTCAACATTTTAGTGAATTTCTCAAAAAATACTACAGTGATCTCGATGAGTGTCTAAAATGTTGTGTGGCTTGACTGAAGTTAAGGGCATTGGCAGAGGTTGAATTATATTATTAGATCATCTGTTTAGATAATTTGTACATTGATTGTACAGATATGGATCGAAGAACTAGCTACTGAAGTTGGCTTTGTGTTCGTATGTGATTACACTGTGGGCTACAAATCACATGGTCTTATAAACAATCATAAACACAATCTCAGCAGCGTTACCTGGTCCTTGGCGCGGCTCTCTCTGTCTCGGATATGAGAGGTCACAATTCTCTCAGTTTCCTCGCGCAGCCTCGGGAAACATTCAAGCTGAAAACACATCACACATCACACTCAAAACCATTCTTTCCCCCTCTTTTAATCCTTTTTAATTGCATTCTTTTATTCAATTCTATTATCACCCATTATCTCCAACTTTTTATCCTCCTTCCCTTCCAGATCAAACTTACACAATGCCATATCACAAGCCTCACCTTGTTGGAGCACTGGCGCACAGTGTTAATCAGCTCCTGGATGACCATGTCCACGCACTTGACGCAGGGCTCCTTCAGCTTTATGACTTGCTTCTTCACTATGGCCTCGAACGCCATGTCGGGGGTGAAGAGTCCGGTCCTGAATCACACCAAGAGGATGAGATCAAAATTAAAACAGTGATGAAAAGCATCGACATGTTATTTGCTGTTGTAGCAGTACTGGTTTAAGCTCCCAAAATATCAGTGGTTTTTTATCTGTTTTTTAGTTCTGTCTGGTCACAGTATCAGAGGCGTCATTTTTATTCATGTGATCAAATTGCTGTTATAGACGTGTTATTGTTTTTGGAGTGAATTGAAGCTAAAATGTGGTGTTTCTTTAAACGTCAGCTCCTCTCTCGCTTGGGTGGCAATTTTTTTGGTCGCCCTGGCTAACCGCTGCAGAATCAATATAGCAACACATGGAGAGGTTGAACTGAGTGTAAAAAAAGAAAGAAGGAAAGTTGACATGCTCCTCCCTTGTTTATAAATCGTCTTCCAAACCAAACTGTGTATTCTTGGGCCCTTGGCAATCCAAATTTACAGATCTGTATTATTATTTTGTTTTTCTGTTATGATGTTTACCACACCATATGGATATGGAAATCTCTTCTGGCCATAGGTTAAAAATAATTTGATTTACACTTGTTTAAAGACAAGAGACAGAAATTGAAGTGCGGTGATCAGTGATAACAATTATTTCAGTGAGTCTATTAGAGAAAAACGTATGCAAAATGGTCAACGACTAATCAGGTTCTACTTTTTGCAAGGAGAGAATGGAAAGGAGATATGGAAAAAACAAAATCACATATTTCAGCCCTACAAATCCCTACCTGATACCATGGATGTTCTTGATGGCGTAGCTGATCTCGCGTCGCATCTCCTTCTCATCACACTCCATCTGAGGGGAGCAGAGAGAAGCATTTTCACTGGTGAATACAGAAAAGATGAAGTGGTAAAGTACCTAAAAGTTGAACAGAAGTATGACAGAAAGCCTGAGAAAGGCATGCATAAAAAAATGAAGGATGAGAAAATAGTGTGCAAAGCTGTACTTGATAATAGTGAAGGTATTTCAGGATCATTCAAGTGAAAATCACAATAAAGAGAAAAATATCAACCAATTATATGTGCGAGGAGTTTGAAAGGGATTAGGAGAAACAATAGAGAAAGAAATCATGGAAATAGTCTTCAACACATGTATTGGCAGCTCATTTTGGCTAGTATTCAGCTTTCAAGATGCATTTTTCATAAACTAGACAAAAAACATCCAAATGGAGATGTCATTACCATGAGTCTGAATCTTCACTCAGGATTTTGTCTCAATCTTGACAAAAGACTTATGACACAGAGTTGTAGCTGCCATAGAGGACGCTTAAATCCAAGAAATGAATTTAGACATGGTTGGATTGCAGTCAATAACTGGTATATCTACATTTGGCTATTTTAAGCAAACAAATCCTCATGTTAGGAAATGTACAGCATTGGATTCATGACCTTGTCTCGATACCTGGCCCATGATAACAGGGTGTAAAAAGCCATTTGTACTTGAACTGGTCAAATAATTGCACCTAAATAGATTTTTCTGCTTTGTTTCCAGTGCCATCTTCTTTTATGTGCAATATTTCACCTTGACCAGTTCAAAGGGGAAACGCTCGTGGAAGATGCGGTTGATTTTGGCTCCGCCCGACAGCTCCACCGTGTCCACCTGGTCTCCTGAACCCTCAATCCTCTTATCAAAGTCCACAGAGAACTGCTGCACCATCCTGAAACACGAAGACACATGGAAACAATCAAACAGACAAAGTTGGCAATTACTTCTTCACACATCTCCAATATGAACTGAACAGGAAGCAAATGAAGACCAACGGAAAGAAATTCACATTTCCTGTCGAACTGAATCTAATGTAAATGATCTTGCTGTGGGAAAAATGGGGTACTGACTGCAACAGCTGCTTGGTTTTACGCGACGGGTCATCAGGTCGGTATCCACGGTATTCCTCGGCCTCCTTGTCCAGAGCCAACAGCTGGGACTGCAGCTTGCTGCGGAAAGCTGGCAGGGTGTCCCGGATGTGGTTGGTCAGTTGCTATGGAGACACAAAGGCCGCAAGAAAAAAACAAGTTGTAACCACATAGAGAGCCACCAATATGTAGATAATGTAACTGTTTTTTTTTTACAATGAATCAATTTCACTGTAATCTGAGAAGAAGCCTCATTCATACAATAGCAACTCAGAGCGGCCTGGCTGAGTGGATTTATAAATTATTTGCAGCTGAACTAGAAAGAGCGAGAGCATTTTCCACCTACTGAAGGTCTTGTATCACCCACACAGACGTGCGGTGAAATGGAGGCAGAAAAGAAAAGTAGGCCACCCCCCCTATTAATTATGTAAAGTGCACGGGAAAGCAACAGGAAAAAACAATCTATGGTCACCTCGTTGAGTACTCTCTGCAGGCGGGGGGTGCCCATTTTTTCAGCCATGTGCCTGTAACTTCCGTGGGACAAGAAGAACTTCCTCTCCGCATCCATCGCAGCCTTGATGTCTTTCTTGCCATCGATGTCCTTCTGACTGCGGTTCACCACTCCAATGTAACCTGGGAATCGATTTAACCAGGACACGCGGTGAGAGAAATAACGAATGACAGAAAAAAGGAGTCGAGGAGAAAAAGGGTAAAAAAAAAAAAAGAAGGGGCAGGCTTATGGGATACCGTGATATAATTGAGAATGAAATGTTGTGACAGAGAGAGTAAAGTATAAGAATGTGTCTGGCATGGCTCACTATAGTGTAACGCACACCTCTTCGCAGCGGCAGCAGCTTGTTCTCCAGCACATCTCGAGCATCTGTGCCCTCATCCATCAAATCCAGTTTGGTGATAACTCCAATGGTTCTCGTTCCTGGAAAAGTGGTCAAAAATGTATTTGCACTCCATTGGTAATTGAATATGTTTGGGTTTTGGAAATGAGAAACTTGAAAATGTCATATGGAAAACATAGACTCACAGCCACACATCACAATCTCTTAAATATTAAGTGTTTATTTTCTGTGAGAGTAAAGGGACCAAACCAAACAGTCTGACTTAAGCACTTACACTTCTCTATCCATTCTCTGATATTTAAATTTTTATCTAATTTTCATTGCCTTAAAGAATCCACTCGTGACACATACCATGATTCACTTCAGTCCCTTGGGTGTTTTGGGGGGTTACTGTGAATCTGTGTCCTTATCCAACTTTGCATCCAGCTCATCTTTTAATTCTTCCCCTCTCACCCTAAGCTACATAACTCTGCTTCTGCTGCATCATCCTTGCCAAGAATCTCAGGCCTTTAGCATCCTTTCTCTCTCTCTCTCCTCTATTCCACGACCTCACTCTCCTTGATGTAATTCTTCCCTCCCTCAAGGTGACTTTGTCCAAGTCGTCGTTCTCCTCGCTGCTAATTCATCCTCGTCTCCTCTCCTGTGTCCTTCTCTTCGGCCTCATGTTTAAACTCTTCGCTATTAAATTAAGTTGTTTCCTTCCTCCTTCATCACCCTCTGTCATCACTACACTACAAGATATATTTTTCCTTAACCTCTCACTGTCTGTCTCTTTTCTTTCACCTTTTCCAAATGTCCTTCCTTATCTTCCGTTTCACATTTTATCTTTTGCATGTTGTCCTCATCCTCCATTTTCCCCTTCTCTCAGCCCCTCGTATCTAATAATAATGCAACACTTGATCAGTCCCTGAGGGGAAATTCTGTTTCTACATTCAGAAAGGTCAGTGCACAAGGTCAAACGCTACGCACCATCCCTGCAGTTTACAGATATTTGGTGGCTTCTTGAATGCAGCACAATAACGACAAGACCACCCTTCATTTAGCCTTTTTTTTTTCTTTGCTTCCTCTTTAGATGTCCTTCTCACAGGGACGATTACTCCGGATATTCCTTCCTTACACCCACACCCACTCCTTACCCTGGGGGTCGACGTCTTTCGACATTTTCAGGGCATCAGAGTTGGCCAGGTCAGTGTTGGCCGGAGTGACGGCCAGGATCAAGCAGCTCTCTCTGGTGATGAACTGCATGATCATGTCCTTGATCTGCTGCTCGATGTCTACAGGCTGGTCTCCCACTGGCACCTTCGTGATCCCCGGTAGATCGATGAGCGTCAGGTTCAGTACTGCACAATCAGAGAAAAGTCATGTAAAAACTGAGCGTAACCCCGGCGACGTTTCGGTGACCTATTGTTGGTTATGGAGGATCTCCATCATTTCCTTTTCATTTTTTCAACGGAGGTTAGTCCAATATAGTTCATAACATTGACCCCAAACTTGAAAAAAGACAAACACAAAACTATTTGCCACATTTCTCAGTACGACTGTATGTCCAAAACTATTAAAACTGTAGACATAGAAAGAAAAGTCACAAATTTTAGAAAAATAAATATCCAAACATTGGACCAGTATTGTGTTTGAACAGATATTTGTCAATTAAGTTTGCATATGAGCAGTAACTATCAGGTTGCATGATCAAAGTAAAGTTAATTAGGTATTATCTTAGTTAATGTAGACTTAAGTCATGTTGATGCGTAAATAGTTGTGAAAATCAAAAGCTATCAACCATGTCAACGGGAAGTCACTAAAAAGGTTTTCTAATAAGAGTTGTTTGAGGAGAAAAACTAACTATATGATAAACAAAGCTGATAATCATCTGAAAAATATGACTACTTGTGTTTAAGAAATGTTTAGGTAAATTAGAATAAATGGAAAATATCAAATGATGCTAAACAAACCAACATATGGTAACATTTTGTAGTTTGAGGTATTTCAAGTTTTCCCAATATAAACCATTATTAATCGTTCTTTAATATAATGACACATCTCTGTAGCTGTTGCAACTGGCTCCAGGGACTGGAACTGGGAATCACTGGTGAACTAGACAAATCCCTTGAATGCATATACTCTTAACTGCTGTATGGTGTTGCCTATGGTCACATGTCAACAAGGATTCCCTCTCCTTGAACACCCATTTCAAGAACTTGCTGTGTTCATGAAGAAAATGTGGAAAGGATGAGTTAAGAATTTTGTTTCTAATTTCCTTATAGTAGAGAGAAAAAACTTTTAATGTTAACAATCAAAGAATCTAAGAACAGTCACAATCTCAAATGATTACTGCTGTATTTTCATAGTTATAATCTGCTTTGTGTGTGAATCACAGTAGAATTAACTCAAGTCTAGAATCTCCACCCTGATGCAGCATCACAGCCCTGACTTGACCAAATAAATATGAAAATGTCCCTCAAAGCATTTAAGGCCTTTTTATTAACTGTCAACTAAACAATCACATGTATCTCTGCATTAAAATTGTATTTTAATGACCTTTACTTTACATGCAATGAGTTATAAACCAGAAAATATAGAAAGAAGCTCATATGCAAGATCATTTAAAGAGCTAAAAATCAGTAGAGGCCCAAAATGTATTTGAATGTGCTATATTCAGCCATATTAACACGAAGCCTTTAAAATATCTCTCAAGCACCACCCTGTTTTTGACACTCACTGGCAGCCATTCATACACAGCAAAGTTATTGTTTTCGCACCGTGTGGGGAGTAAACCCGCAGATTGATGGGGACGGCAGATATGCCTTTGTTGCCCCCGGTGACTCGGTCCGTCTCCGCCTCGATCTCCTGGCGAACCTCATCGAAGTCTGTGAACTTCTTCCCTTTGCAGTGGAGGAATTCAGCCCATTCTGAGAGGATAAAAACATCGAATGAATAACTGAGATTAGTGGTGGCTGTTCTCCGTGAATCTGAGAGGAATATGTATTGCCAATGCAAGAAGGAAAAAGGGCCTGTGAAATAAAACAATGCCATTTTTTTTTAAAAAGGGTAGAAGGGGGAGGCTGCATGTGTGTGTATGTGTAAATGCTTGCATGTGTGGGTTTGTAAATGTATGTGCACCCACCTGCAGTGGCGCTGATAAGCTGCAGAACCAGTGGCCTACGGGTGACAATACCAGATCCACGGGGTAGAAAGTCCCTGAGGAAAGAGAGCCCATCATAATGCTTTACGTCAAACCACAGCCATTATAAACATTTATCAATCCTGACATCCTGATCCTCTTGAAGAGCAAATGTCTTATAATTATATTCGAATCAATGGCATGCCAACGTCTTCAGTGTCATTCATCTGTTTTGCTGTGTGCCAGTTCAATCCACTCTGAGAGGAATAGGAGCCATTTTAAAACACAGCTTCTCCCGTAGCTTTCAGCTGCTGCTGCATCCCAGCACAATGTGACCTGATAAACAACAGGTCAAAATGAGGAGCGGCATCTTTGACAGGGAGCTCTCTCATTTAAAAAACGATGACCTCACTGTTTCCTGGGGCTTGCACACACACAGACTCAGTATGTGTGTGTGTGTGTGTGTCTCCATGCACACACACACACATACTGAGTCACTATTGCCTCCTATGCTACAGGTCTGTTCAAAGACACCTTATTAAGACATATCGACCCTCACAGCTCCCTCAAGTGGGATGAGTTTAAAAAAAAGACAAGTCTGCCATTTGTCAATTCAGCACACTAGTATGCAGAGTCAGTGTGGGACAGATGGACCATTACTCAGCATTACGACTCTCAGTGACGGCTGATCAGGCCAAAATCAATGCATCCATCTGGAACCAGGCATGTGTATGTCAGAAGTGCCCAAGAAATGCACTATTTGGTCCAATGACTGGATATATCAGACACTGCATCCTCACAAAGCAGCTAACAAGAATCAAATGAAAATCTTCAATATTAAATGTCCTCATCTTTTAAACTACAGCAACAGGTCTGTCAACCATTTAAGCCTAAATCCACCTAACCCTGATGACATAATCTAGGGATAATATCACAGATGTTAGATAGCTCCCTCCTGTGCCACAGAAACAATGTACAGCTCTTAGGTGAGCAGTACTCTGTAAGAGGAGAAAGTTGATATTTAGTATAATTAGTGTTGTGGCGCTTTAATTTGTAACATGTTATTTTATTTTGTATTATATCAGAAGGTTGCCGGTTTGATCCCCGGCTCAGTCTACATATTAAAGTGTCCTTGGCCAAGACACTGAACCCCAAACTGCCCCATCAGTGTGTGAATGGGTGACTGACAGAGCTTCACATTAAATAGAGACACTGGATGAGTGTGTGTGTGAAAGGGTAAACGTGAAATGCAGTGTCAAAGTGCTTTTAATGGTCATTAAAACCAGACAAGTACTGTATAAATGCAGTCCATGTAGCTTTTAACCCTATAACTCTTTTTACTGTTCAGCCCAAACAAAATGCTGCAGGAAAGTAATCACCTTTTCAGTGAATCCTGAGAGATGAAGGTCATAATTATAGTAATGCTTCATTAAAAAGGTCATCGTGCAGAAAGAAACAATTTTGGAGAAATATGCACGACATAGAGACAGTAGCACTTGAGTAGTTACCGCAGAACCTGGATAAATCTATAAATCTATAGACACTAAAACTGATGCAGCCAATATAAATCCTGTTTTAAAGTTGGCATGGGTCCTTATCTGGAAAGAAAAAAGATCACCTCGAATGTAACTGCTCATAATTTATTTGTCTTAAGTGTCCAAAATCCAGGGTGAGATGAATATTCATGTGTGTTTTCAGGAGTGGGAGGTAACACTGCTGCATGCATGATGTGGCTTTTAAAATGGCTCCATGCAGAGATGGGTCTTTGCAGTTTGCATTGACAACACAAGGCAAAAAGGATGCTTGTCAGCTGTAAAGATATTTCTAGGACTGTGAAGGAGCCTGGGTGGCACTGATTGGGCTGAAATCCCTGAGGTGCTGCATGTAACCCAAATACCACTTCTCTCCTCTGTTAGTAGCCCCAAGAAAATGTGTTGTGCGTTTGAAAATCGACACAAAACTGCAGGTCTCTGCTCATCTCAAGGCGCAGCAGTAGCAGTGAGGGGAGATGGTCTGAACTCTGCAAACAGATTGGCAACTCATAGGCCTCTTATGTCACGCTTAGGGGTTAACAGGAGAAGGGATTATCCTATTTCTGGTGGTCAATTTTACCTGCCGACAAAGTTCTCCAGCACGGAGCTCTTCCCCGCGCTCTGGCCGCCGACCACCGCGATCTGCGGCAGGTCCAGGTTGCAGGCCTGGCCGATGGAGCTGAAGGCATCCTGCAGCTTGTTGACCAGCGGGATCAGGTCCTCCATGCCACGGTTTCCCATGGTGCCTCTGGACGGAGGGACTCGGAATCAGCGAATGGCGAGAGAGAGAGAGAAGAGGACAGAGGAGAGAGAGAGAGAGGGGGTGGGGGTGTGCACCTCTGCTATATTAGTCCGGGATACCGCGGTGCTTGTTGATGTAGTGAAGTCATCTAGCCGCGCATTGCCCCGAGCCAAGCGAGGGTCGCACCGACTGTGGAGGCAGAGGAGAGGGAGAGGACGAGAGACACACAGGGAGAAACAGAGAGAGAGAGAGGGACGGGGAGAGAAAGAGGTGCAGAAAAGAGAGATATGAACATACAATTGCGCAGTTGCCACCAGCACCACCGTGACCCATCTCTCTCTCTCTCTCTCTCCGTCTCGAACACAAACACACACGCACGCAGGCACACGCACGCACACGCACGCACGCAGCTAGCAGCACGAAGCCCGTAGAGTTTCAAGGGCATTCGGTGAGTGCAGCTCCATCCATCGGCTCCGTGCACGCTCCCAGGGCTGCGCCAATCACGGAATTACGCAGAAAAAATAATCCACAAAACGCACCTTCCGCTGCACACACACACACACGCACACAGCGCACATAAGTACAGCGAAGCCCGTAGTAAATGCCCATAATCCCACGCAGGTCGTGTCATTGTGAGTCTCACCCCGCCTCAGGATTCCCTCGGTGCTCTCAGCGGCCCTCGGTCCTGGTCGCTGTCCAGTGCTGAAACGACAGCTCAGGGCAGCGGAGACGAGCGACGAGACCCGGGACGATGACAGGAGAACCACCTGCTATGGCGGAGCATCGGCGTGACCCCCCAGTCTCCCTGAAAGAACCCCTGCGCATCAATTGACGCTGTGCCTGGTGGTGGTGGTGGTGGGGGTGGGGGGGCTTCTGACGTCTCGCTCGGGTTGGATGTCAGTGCGCTCTCATCTCCAAAACAAATTCGCCTTTGACAGATTAATCATTTTTTCTCTCTCTCTCTCTCTCCCCCTACACCCCCCCTTCTCAGCTTCTTCTTTTTCCACGAAGCTGCGCCTACTGGCTCCCCCCCACCCCTCCCCTCGCCCTGTATTGACGCGACGGTGGACCAATGGGAGGCCGGGTGTTGGAGCGAGGAAGGGAGGGGGTGTGGAGGAACGCGGCCTGCCATTGGACGAACGGGTGCAGGTTAGGCCTACCTGCGCCCGCCTCCTGTTTACATCCGTGCCATTTGCGCCGCTGTGAGTCATGCGGCACGGCTGCGCATCGCTGCAACGGAGGAGGTGGATGCGCTCCTTCAGATCCCCGCAGTAGAGGAGCAGAAACCAGCTGTCGTAAAAATTTCCCTTCAATGCCATTCGCTACATGGCAAACACCAAGTCATCATGGGTCGCCTTTGCTTCGTGCATATCAGAAAATGGCTGCATCCTTCATGACACTGCCCGGATTAAGCATTAAACATGATGACAGCCGAGAATGATTGGTTGTGTGTGGACACTGAAGTCTTGGTCCTTGCAGGCCGAGGCTGGTAGAAGCTCTCATGCGGAAAGGACGCTGTCATTCTGTAGGACAACATCTGTACCATGTAGTAACACGTTTCTCTCCTCCACTGGATGACACTTATATAACCTTTATATCATGATATATTATGAGGACAGATCTAATTTACTTCTCCTCAGTTCTTTTGCAGAGAGGCTGAAAAGAAATCTGATATGCATCATAGGAGGACATAAAAGCCAGGGCTCCTTGCACCCTCCTCCTCTCGCTTAAGACAGTCAAATCGTATTGATTTAGTCGGTATTTGCCCTTTTCATTATGACCAGGCCTTCAAGGATACACCTAATATTGTAGTGAGCTCACACGTCACTAGGTGGCAGTAGCGACATGGACACTGCAGCCGTGTGTTTGGTTCAAGTAGATATTTCCTGGTTGGGGACAGATTTGAGAACAGATATTACACCAGAGTCGTTTTAATATAAAATAATCAAAAGTTTTTGGTGATATGAGTATAATTATATCAGGGGGAAAATTCGAATAATAATAATTATTTCAAATAAATAAATAATAATGTGGGGAAAGGAAGGCTACATGTTGAAATCTAAATCTTGCTTTGTCATGGTGGTCTTGACATTTCCTCTGTAACTAAATATGTTGTTAGGATTCTATGAAGAGTAATGCTGACATAAAAACTGTGTGACTGCCACTCTGCAAGTGGCTCGACCTCTTTGACCTTACCTGACAAGGAGAGGATGTGTGAGTGATGGTATCCAATAGCATCAACAGCAGTGCAACACACTCTTTCCCCTTTCATCTTCTGCCAAAGATCCAAAAAAGATCCTGTTTCCTGAGGTATCTGGGGCAGCACGAGAGTTGGTCTCCAGGTCAGTGTTTAAGGTTGAAGAACACATGGACGGGCCTGTTTTTAGACCAGGAACTGTGAGTCCCTTCACCACTGACCTGTCCACCTACAGGAGAGACACCATTATATTATATTATTATTAGATTATATTTACTAATGTGTCAGAGCTGCAAGCGAGATATTTTCAAGGTGCATGGGCTTGTTCATCTTGGGGTCTCCTACCTGAGCATATCTGAATTTCAAGCAGTCAAATTTGGTAAAAAGGAACAACATGTTGTATGTAGAGACTAACTCTGGGAAAGTTTAGTTTCGTAAATGACTAATATACTGTGCTATAATGATACTTGTCGAATGATGTGGCACTAGAAGTTATATTTATTATACAAGTGTTCATAGTATCATCTATGGTCCTGTATTCTCAAATTCAGATAATAAACACAAACACTATTGTAAGATATATATATATATATATTCAACTAGAAAAATTAATGTTTTTAATATTTTTGACTGTAAATAAATTATTTTAGTTTAGTTTTTTCTTTGTTGTTTCTATAATTCGATCTACTTTGGCTCAGGTAGAGATGTTTGATCAGGAGGATTAATGATAAAGGCTAAAAATAAACAATAAGCATGTGAGTCCTGTTAAATGAAATAAAGGATATATTTGAGTGTGCATTTCATTGTCATTGTAAGTGTATTTTGAATAAGAGGCAGATGGTGCAGTGCTGGTGGAGAACAGATTATTGGCATCAGGTCAAAGGGAGACCAGGGAGAGTCTTCATCAACATGCTTGTCTCCATGCACCCCTTCATCATCCCGATGAATCATCCGTTACCCATGATCCCTTGCAGCACTGTGATTGGACAGGATGGTGCTACGTGCTCACCATGAGCTCACACAACATCAATACTGTGTCCAGGTTGAGTGGTATACCAGAACGCACTGTTTTCTTTCCTGCACACCACGACAAGTCGCTGAACTGCAGATGCATCTGCTGAATTTGATACAGCTTCAGATGTTAATCTGTCTCCAGGGAAGGAGCTCAGTTGACCTTATTGTCCTTTCCTTTCTCTCTAAACAAGATTACAAGGCCACTGAGACGAGCCGGGGAGAAATGAGCTCCTGCCATTTAAAGATGAAAACAGATCCGTGACATTTTCAAGGTTGTACACACTATTCAGGGCTCCAGTGTTTGAGATGAAAAATAAAATGAGTTGATGCATATTTCTCCATTTGAGCAGCAGTCACCTCCGGAATTTTATTATACTGCAAGGTCAGTTCCTTTGTTTTGTTGTTGTAGAAGTCCTTTCATGTGCGTTTTTGGTCTGTCAGTGGACTGTGATGATGTCACTGACTGTGGGTTTCTTTGGCTTTTTCTTCACCGCTCTCACAAGTTCTCTGTCATCACCTGAGCCTGATTTCCTTGACCTGCTCAGTTTCCTCAGTAGCCCACAGGTTCTTACTTCTTTTAGGACATTCCAAAGTGTTGCGTTATGGCTCTGGAAACTTGTTTAAGACATCTACAGGTAAATAACAGGAAAATAAGCTGTCTTATATTCATATTTTAATTCTTAACCCATATGTCAACAGGGATTGACTTAGCAGTTCCAATAGAATGTGAGGGGGCCATGATTTGATGGCGTAGTTGTTAAATCATTGTCTGGTTTTTGCCCACAGGGAAAAGGCCCTGTCGTTAAATTGTCATAAATGGAAGGAAAACAGAGGCCCCATTACCTAACATGCATACTTCACAACACGCACTGTAAGAGGTTCTGAGGTGTGGTTACAAACAATATCACCAAGAAATAATATAATGCGTCTCTATCATTATCGCTATTTATTATTCTACATTCATCGTAATAAGTGGCGGCTGTTTGACCACCGTAGTGTGCTAATGGAAACCTAATGAGTTGAAGCCGGTGTTGTAAGGGAGGTCCACTCTGTGGTGGGGGACCCTTACTGGACTTATAATGGGTGAGCTCAACAACCTATGAACCTATACTTCACCGTAATCACACATCAATACATCAAACCTTTAGCAAAACCACAAAAAGCAGAAACACAACATGCTATTCATATCAACTGATTACATATAGCATCAAGTGGGATTGAGAGAGGCTTGCTAATACGGCTGCGTAGGGATGGATCCCAGAGATGGATCAAGACTGAGTTTGGTGGGAGAATACAATCAAGTTTTAGATAACAACAAAGAGAATATTTACAATGGACAAAAAGAAAAAATACCTAAATAGTCATAATGAATTCAGAAATACAGTTCACAGTCTCTGCAAACCTCCAGGAGTGAAACCCAAGTGCATCGATCGTCTTCTTCATCCTGTAGTTTTGAAACGCAATATTCATGACGTGACAACTTACTATCATGGATGATGATTATGTGCGTTCTTAGAAAAATGATAATAAAACAAATTAGTGAAAATGTATTAAATAATTTCAGGCCAATGGTCACCAGGAGAGGTGTAGAGATTTGCGATCACAATAGACAGGGCCTCAACAACACACACATGCACACGCACACATCATGAACAACAAATAGCAGTTTCTCAGGTAAGAAAAGAGGAATTTACTGAGACTGTTAAATGTACATATTAGAGGCGCTGGTATTGCAAAACCCATACTTATATGTGTTTAGATGACATAATGTCAGAACAGTCCGAGACGTGGACAAGGGCGTTGCAACAGGGTGTCAGCACCTGGGGCACCCGAGCTGAGAGCCCCCCCCCCTTTGAATGGCTGATTAAGTTAAATCCACATTAAATTCCATGATCAGCCATGTACAGGAGACTGCAAAAACACCATTGTTGCGACCCCCATAGACTCTAGAAACTGATTCTGAAGATATCTGAACCAGGTGCATAGCTGCTATAATGTCTGTGGATTGTGTTCAACCAACTGATTCTCCTGTTTCCAATCTTATGCTAAGCTTAGCTATAGGCTAGCAGTCTAAAAACATTTCAGTCAGACAATTCAAGGTTGAAATGTTTATTGCAGCAGAACATATTAATGTTTGGGCTCTGGAGTCCGAGGCAAATATTTA